>NC_083438.1:30303634-30478462 GCF_020745735.1 Hemiscyllium ocellatum
TGATCAGATTTATTCACAAACATTGGAAGAAGCTCGAGAGCAATTTCAGAGACCCTGGCTGATCTTTTTGCATCATCGTTAGCCACAGATAGGGTCCCAGAAGACTGAAGGTTAGCCAAAGTTGTACCATTATTCAACTGCAACATTTAAGAGGCATTTGGATGGATATATGAATAGGAAGGGTTTTGAGGGATATGGGCTGGGTACTGGCAGGTGGGACGAGATTGGGTTGGGATATCTGATCAGCATAGATGGGTTGGACCGAAAGATCGGTTTCCATGCTATACATCTCGATGACTCTATAAGGGCTGCAAAGGAAACGCTGGAGACTATAGACCAGTAACTCAAACATCTGTGGTAGGAAAGTTACCCTTGAGAAGATTCTGAGGGATAAGATTTCCACACATTTGGAAAGAAAGGGTTTTATGTGGAGTAGTCAGCATGGCTTTGTGACTGTGATCATGGCTGTCAAATTTGTTGGACTCCTTTGATGAAGTGAGCAGAACGTTTGACGAGGGCAGAGTTTTATATGTAGCCTACATGGATTTTAAAATGACCTTTGATAAGGATCCACATGGTAAGCTATTCTGAAAGGTTTGTTCACAAGGAATCCAGGGCGAGCTAGCAAATTGGATACAAAATTGGCTTGATGGTGGGAATCAGAGGATAATAGTGGAAGGATGCTTGTTGAACTGGAGGCCTGAGATTGGTGGAGTACCTTAAGGTTTGGTGCTGGACCCTTTACTGTTTGATATATATTAATGATTTGGATGAGAATGTACAAGGCATGATTAGTAAGTTTGCAGATGACACTAAAATAGACAGTATTGTGGACAGTGAAGAAGATTATCAAAAACTGCAGCAGTACCTTGGCCAGCTGGGGAAGTGGCTGTGAAATGGCAAATGGAGTTTAACATCAATAGGTATGAGGTCTTAGATTTTGTAAAGTCAAGTCAAGGTCGGAGGCTCATGGTGAATGATAGGGCCTTCAGGAGTGCAGGGGAACAGAGGCATTTTGGAGTTTAGGTTCACACTTCTCTGAAAGTGGAGTCACAGGTAGACAGAGCAGGAAGAAGTCATTTAGTAGACTGGCCTTCATCAGGCAGAGCATTCAGCATTGAAGTTGTGAAGTTATGTTTCACATGTACAGGACGTTTTTGAGACTGCACTTGGAGCATCATGTTCAATTTTGGTCAGCTTGCTATTGGAAGGATATTATTATCCGCAAAGCGTGCAGAAGGAATTTACAGAGATGTTGCCAGCACTCAATGGCCAGGTTTATAGGGAGAGGTTGAACAAGCTTGGACTTTTTTCTTTCAAGTCGAGGAGCCTGAGGTGGTGGTGGGATTTATCGAGTTGTATAAAATCATGAGGGGCACAAATAAGGTGAATGCAATCAGTCTTTTTTCCCAGGGTTTGGTCATCAAGGACGAGAGGGCAGAAAGGTTCGAGGGGAAATAAGAAAATGGGGCAACTTAATTTACACAGGGTGGTTCGCACATGAAATAAGTTATCAGTGGAAGCAGTTGAGGTGGGTACATTAACAAAATTTTACAGGCATTTGGACAAATCACTGGATAGGAGTGGGTTAGAAGGATATAGTCCAAGTGGAGAGAAATGAAGTTGGAGTGGATGGTCATTTTGCTCACCATGGACCTGTTTGGGCCAAGGGCCTGTCTCCGTGTGGGGGATTCTCTGACTGTACGACTCGACGTGAAGTAGGAAGAATATCCAAGAGGTTGAAGGAGCAGCAAATTTCATGATTTTAGCTGAGAACATACTGAGGGATTTCAAACCATTCCAATGTAGCTATTTTTGCATGACTGGTGGGAAAAGAATATTCATTGAATGGAAACATTAAAACAAAATGTTTCATTTAATTGACTTTAAATTCACTGTAGGTAGATGAAGATATAGTTCTCAATAACTGATGCTCTCAGAACCAAGGCATCATTGGATAAGACATATATCATTTTGGACAAAGATAGCAAGTCATTTATTAACCCAGAGCTTGCTGATACCAAGGAATCCTCTGTCAAAGGAAGTGCTTAAAGCCAAAACTTTGAACTGTTTCAAGAAAGCAGTCGATATATTTTTATCAAGCTAAAGTGATTAAAGGATGTCAGGAGAAAGCTGTGAGCAGAGTCCTGAATTGTATGATCGGCCATCATTAATATTGGGTGGTGAAGTAGGTTTGAAAGACCGAATGGACTAACTCTACTCATGTATTCTATGTCTCTGTGTTTGATTGAAATGCCTCCATAGAAACAGCAGCACCTTATTAGCTTAAGCTGTTGTATTAGTTTGGTTGTTTAGCTCAGGTCACTGGATCTGTCAAACACAAGCATTGGTTTCAATCTCTGACGGAATTTGAAAAGTTGTATTGATTTATGAAAATGAGGGGCACTTTTTTCGTACAAATGGTGGTGTGTGTATGGAATGAGATGGCAGGTGAGGTGATGGAGGCTGTTACAATTTTAACACAGAAAAGGCATCTGGATGGTACATGAATGGGATGTATTTAGAGGGATATGGGCCAAGTGTTGGCAAATGAGACGAGGTCAGAGAGGGAGGTCTGGTCAGCATGGATCAGTTTGACTGAAGGGTCTGTTTCCGTGGTGAACAACTGCATGACTGTATGATTTCTGCAATTCATTGCTCACAGGGTTTGTTCTGTCAATGAGTCAGTAAGGGAGTGATCCTTCTCTTTGATATTTTCTTATGAAGTCAGAACGTAATAATTTGAATGCACCAGGGACTTAATATCTCGGTGGTAATATATTTTACATAACAGGTAAGAAATACGAATGATGCAACTTTAACTTTCTCTTGAGAATCTGAAAGAGTATAAAATGGTTTCTGAAAACAGGAATACAATGTTCAACTCGAAGGTTTTGGTTTCACCACCCAGGATTAGAATTTTCCCAGGCAAAATGCTGCAGCTGTTCACCATTATTGATAAAGTATATTACATCTCTATTGCTGCTATTGGAGTCCCTGGTAAGTTCTTTTTTAGGATTAATTCATAGGTTGTGGGCATCACCGGATAGGCCAACATTTATAGCTCAGAGGGGAGTTTAAGAGTCAGACACATTCCTGCAGGTCTGTAGTCGCATGTTGGTCAGACAAGGTAAGGATAGCACTTTCCTTCCTGAAAGGACATTAGTGAACTAGACCGATTTTTACCAAAAATCAACAATGATTCATGATTGTCATTAATCTCGTAATTCCAGATTTTTGTTTAGGTTGAATTCAAATTCCATCATCTACCATCGGGAGTCAAGTCTTGGTACTCAGTACATTGCCGGGGTCTCTGCATTAATAGTCCAGTAATGGGCCGTACATTGAATGTAGGAGTTGGGATGTCAGGATGTGGCTGTACATGACATTGGTTCAGCCACTTCTGGAAAACTGCCATTATTTCAGTTCTGTGATAGGAAAGATGCTGTTAAACCTGAAAGCGTTCAGAAAAGATTTACAAGGACATTAACAGGAAGTGCAAGTCTGAGCTGTAGGGAGAGGCTGGATAGGCTGGGGTTGTGTTCCCTGGAGCATCGATGGCTGAGGGACATAGATAGAGTGAATACTCAAGATCTTTTCCCCAGGGTACGAGATTCCAAAGCCTGAGGGCATTAGTTAAAGGTGAGAAGGGGAAGAGTTAAAATGGATCTAAGGTGCAGCTTTTTCACGCAGAGCGTAACGTGTGTATGGAAAGAGCTGCTAGAGGGAGTGGTGGAGGCTGGTACAAGTACAAATTTAAAAGGCATCTGAATGGGCAAATAAAAAAAAGGTTTAGAGGGATATTACCTATATATTCTAATGGAACTAGATTAATTTGGAAAATCTGCTCGGCATGGATGAGTGGACTGAAGGGTCTGTTTCTGTGCTGTTCTCAGAGTGACAGAAGGCAATTGTTGGAGTTTCTCGCTTGAAAGAATTATTTGTTTTATCTTATCCTTTATGAAATTGTTCGATCCATTGACAGCTCTGTTTGGTTATCTTGATGTTCATCAGTGATTTCATTTGTACAACAGCAAATTTCAGTTTCTCAATGGATGTCCTTCATCTATCCAAACCCCAACACCAGATCCAGTTGTTGATTGGGTGTGGATCTCATCTCTTTTTGCAGGTGCCATGTTCTCATATTCTTGTCAAGCATTGTTTAATAAAATGCCTGTCCTATAAGACAGGGTTATGACATGTAATGTTCTCAGAGCCATGATTCTGGGCACTATGTTTTTAATGCGGATATCATTCTATGTCAGCTTGCAATGTGAATATGTGAAAATGAGGCCTTGTAATATTTACGTCCGTAACTCTTTTGCTGGGAGAATAGCTTGGTTAATTGTTTAGAACACAGAAGTGAAATGGACAGTTTGCTATCCTGCTCATATTTCTGATCTTCCATTCACGGAATGATGTCAGTTAAGCTGACACAACATGTTCCACCTAATTCTGCACACAGCAGTAACATATTACACTAACCACTATCCACCTACATCGCGATTTTGCAGTACTTCATTTTGAACACCACACACCGACTCCATTTGTTTATTGGATGCAGCTAAACATGCGATGGAATTAGGGTGAAAATTATTTTTACATTTTATTATTCTTCCTGACTGCCCTAATGTCTCCTCGATTCCCACCTCAAGACACTGACTGTGTAGAGTTTGCACATTCTCTCCGTGTCGGCGTGGGTTTTTTCCGGGTGCTCCGCTTTCCTCCCACAGTCCAAAAATGTGCAGGTTAGGTGAATTGGCCACGCTAAATTGCCCGTAGTGTTAGGTGCAGGGGTAAATGTCGGGGAATGGGTCTGGGTGGGTGCACTACGGTGGGTCAGTGTGGACTTGTTGGGCCGAAGGGCCTGTTTCCACACTGAAATAATCTAATCTAATCTAATCTAATCGAATAGAAATCTGTTTGGCTTACAATTACAAAACTACACCAGCATCCTCCACAAGGATGGCATCACGGCAACAGCCTCAGTACTCAATGCCAACAACTGCCAATCTCCAAACATCAACCTACAACTCATCCGCTATATCTCGATCATAACGTCTTCACCTTTGACAACCAATTCTTCATCAAGACACACGGAACAGCCATGGTGACCACGTTTGCACCCCAATATGCCAACATTTTTACGCACAGGTTCAAACAAGTTTTCTTCTCTATGAAGGAACTCCAACCAATATTGTACACCAGGTACATTGATGACATTTTCTTCCTCTGGACCCATGGCGAGAAGTCACTGATAAAACTACACAGTGATATCAACAAGTTTCATCCCACCATCAACTCACCATTGGCTACTCTTGACTGTCTGTCTCATTCTTGGACACGTGCGTCTCCATCAAAAATGGACACCTCAGCACCACGCTCTACCACAAACCCACAGACAACCTCACAATGCTACACTTCTCCAGCTTCCACCCAAAACATATTAAAACAGCCATTCCCCATGGACAAGCCCTACGCATGCACTGGATCTGCTCAGATGAGGAGGAATGTGACGGACACCTGGAAGTACTCAAGGATGCCCTCACAAGAACGGGGTACGATGCTCAACTCATCGACCGCCAGCTCCAATATACCACAGCAAGGAAAAGTAATGACCTCCTCAGGAGATAGGCACATGCTGCAACTTGTTCAGTAGTTCCCAGGGACTGAAAAATTACGCCATGTTCTTCGTGAGCTGGAACATATTATCAATGAGGATGAGCACCTCACCAAGACTTTCCCAACACCTCCACTACTTGCCTTTAAACAACCGCCAAACCTCAAACAGATCATTGTTTGTAGCAAACTGCCTGCCTCTCAGGACAACTCCATACAACCCTGTCATGATGGGCACTGCAGGACGTGTCAGATTGTGGACATAGATCCCACTATTACACGTGGGAATATCTCCCAACTTTGTACATGGCCGGTACTTATGTGACTCAGCCAGCGTTGTCTATTTTATACGTTGCAGGCAAGGATGCCCGGAGGCATGGTACATTGAGGAAACTGAGCAAAGGCTACGACAACGGATGAATGGGCGCTGCACAAGAATCAACAGACAGGAGGGTTTCCTCCCAGTTGAGGAACACTTCAGTGATCCAGGACATTCAGCCTCGGAACTTCGGGTGACCATCCTCCAAGGTGGATTCGGCACAGGCAGCAGAGGAAAGTGGTCGAGCAGAGGCTGATAGCTAAGTTCGGTTCCCATAGGGAGAGCCTCAGCCGGGGCCTTGGGTTCATGTCACATTAGAGGTCATTGCACTACACACACACACAGATATTCTTACACACGCACACTCTCACATACACATGCACCCCTCACAGACTTAAGATATTCTGCACCCACTACACACACACACACACACACACACACTTTCTCACACTCACAACCCCCAACCCAGACAGACAGACAGACAGACAGACACAGACAAAGACCCACGTGCACACATATATTTTGTGGGGTAAATTTGTACTGCAGAATTACATTGCACTCTGCTCAAAAACTGCATATGGTCATGTAGAACTCTGAGCTCAAAAACGGCAGAGACTGCTGGTTGTGTGCAAAGAGAAAATAAACCATTTGTAAGAACAAGTTAAAATATATACTTTCTCACTTGAAGGATTTCTTCGTTTTGTCTTATCCTTTGTGAAATTTTTCCATTCATTGACAGCTCTGTTTGGTTGTCTTGATGTTCATCAGTGGTTTCATTTATCTAACAGCAAATTTCAGTTTCTCAATGGATATCCTTCATCTGTCCAAACCCCAACACCAGATCCACTTGTTGATTGGGTGTGGATCTGATCTCTTTTTGCAGGTGCCATGTTCTCATATTCTTGTCAAGCATTGTTTAATAAAATGTCTGTCCTGTAAGGCAGGGTTATGACATGTAATGTTCTCAGAGCCATGATTCTGGGCACTATGTTTTTAATGCAGATATCATTCTATGTCCGCTTGCAATGTGAAAATGTGAAAACGAGCCCTTGTAATATTTACGTCCATAACTCTTTGGCTGGGAGAATAGCTTGGTTAATTGTTTAGAATACAGAAGTGAAATGGTCAGTTTGCTATCCTGCTCATATTTCTGATCTTCCATTCACGGAATGATGTCAGTTAAGCTGACACAACATGTTCAAACTGATTGAGCACACAGCAGTAACATATTACACTGACCACTATCCACCTACATCGCGATTTTGCAGTACTTTATTTCGACACCACAAACCCACTCCCTTTGTTTGTTGGATGCAGCTAAACATGCGATGGAATCAGGATGAACATTATTTTTACATTTCAATATGCTTCCTGACTGCCCTAATGTCTTCTCGATTCAAATTGACTTACAATTACAAAACTAATTTCAGATTTCTTTCTTACAGTTGACACATTGGCAATTGTAATCCTGTCTCAAGGAAAATGCGGCCTCTCCAGGCGCACTACTCATTACCTGGTTGCCATGGCAACAGCGGACCTGATGTTCATTATTACTGACGTTATATTGTATCAACTAAATCAGTACTTTTACCAGGGATCATTCTTATATCTTACACCTGCATGTATTGTGATTCAGTTCCTGCTTTATGTGAGTTCAGACTCTTCTGTCTGGTTCACTGTCACTTTCTCCATTGATCGGTTTGTGACCATTTGTTGCCGGAAACTGAAACTGAAATATTGTACAGTGAAAACAGCAGATGTTATTCTTTCAACTACCTGCATTCTTTTCTCTCTAAAAAGTATTCCAATTTTCATGACACGGGAAACTATGATTGTGGTTGACAATGTACACTGGTCTTGTCAAATTAAGGACAGCTATTATACTGAACTCGGATGGATAGTGTATGACTGGTTTCAGAAGGTGTTAACACCATTACTCCCATTCAGTTTAGTTTTACTCTTCAATGCATTGACAGTCAGATACGTCTTAGTGGCGAATCAGATCCGCAAAAGATTGAGGAGTCAGAACAAGGAAGAGAAGTGCAGCGATCCTGAGATGGAGAGCAGGAGGAAGTCAATGATTTTACTGTTCACTATATCGGGTAGCTTTATATTGTTGTGGTCACCCTATGTAATAATTTTCATATATTATCAAATTGCAGCAATTGATCCCAAATATTACAACAACAGTTTGTATGTATTTGAAAGAATTGGATACATGCTGTTGTGTTTGAGTTGCTGCACAAATACATTCATTTATGGAGTAACTCAGTCCAAGTTCAGGGAACAGTTCATTAATGCTGTAAAATACCCACTGACTGCAATCAATAGAGTCTTTACGTTTAGATTGAATTGATTAAGATCTTTAAGACAGTGTCACATACGACTGTTTTCCGAAGTGCAGCATTGAATAGTAAATGTCGATGACATTATTTGTATCAAGAATGTTGGGTCACATGAAAGTATGAGCAACATTCCATTCAATTCGATGTTATTTTGATTTGTATCGCCATAATACTGAGACAAGATTTTTAATCTTCACTTGAAGGAAGCGTAACAAAGCATTTGTTCAAGAAAGCACCCACAGACACAGAGGAAAATCTCCAACAAATCGACAGTCAGAAGTGAATTAAGGAGATTTCATTCTATCAAAGAAGTAGCACCGAATTTAACCACGGGGCCCCTCGTTAGTGTTAGCAGTAAATTGCAAACGAGTCCACTCACATTCTCTCTGCTCCATTTCAATTTTGTGTTGCAATAACCTTACCTCTGATTTCATTTACCTCAGAAATGATCTGTTAGTGTCCGAAATTATGTTATTATTGAACATCTCATATACGAAACAGAATTCAGGATTGCGTGTTCATGTTCATTTCATTTCTCATTTAACATGTTCGGCCTTCAGTGAAAGATAAGTCTGCAACTCTGCACAATTGGTTTTGATAATGAAAAAGGACAGGATTAAAGTCACTGAAAATAATGAGAAAGTATCTGTGGTCTTCAGATACAAGAAAGTTTAAAAATTTTCAAAGGACATTACAAAAATATGTTGCCATTTAGCTTTATTGTGCTGAAATGAGAGAGTTTCATTCCGTGCAACATCCAAATTTCCGACTTTGCTGCTTCTTTCACTTCCTGTTCTGGTACTTTGTTAAACTTCCTCTTGATTGTCCCACAATGGTGACTCAGTGGTTAGCGCTAATACCTCATAGTGCGAAGGATGTGGGCTCCATTCCTGCTTCACGCAACTGTGGGGTTTGCACATTCTCCCCGTGTCTGCGTGTGTATGAGGCCAGGTCAAGTGAATTGCCTCTACTGTTGGTTGTATTAGTCAGTGGCAAATAGTGAATAGGGTCTTGGACCAGGGTGGGTTAGTTTTCAGAGGGGCAGTGTGGAATTGTTGTGCCGAATGGCCTGTTTCCACACTGTAGGGAATCTAATCTCAAAATACTTAGCAGCAATGGACCCTATCTAATTTCTGGCCTGAAACTTTCACATGACTACACTTGTAGGTAGGATAACAGTTTCAAATTGTTCTGAATGAATTCTTGTCTGGAAGCAAATTTATTTCAAACTTACCTGCTTCCAGTCTCTGTGAAATGCCATCAATGCCACACATGTTACGTTTCTCATTTCACAAGAAAGTCTTTACTCTTCAAAACCCAAAGCACGTCAAAGGTGTCCTTTTGTGATCATAACATTCTTGGAATGCAAATGATCCCAGTATCGCCCCAATTGCCTGCTTTCTGACCCATGATGGTTTGAGTTCATGGCTCCAGGAAAACAAACATGATTTAGTACCCTTCTTGCACACAGACAAAAACATCTCACCAGATCAAAAACTGAATGCAAAAGTACATTATATTCCATAAGTCGTGCCCCTTATCTCATGTTCCTTTGTTTCCATGTTATTACCAGAAGACCAACGGCACCAGCTTATACCCCAACAGGTTTCTTTGAAACCACCCGCATTTGGAGCACCGCTGTTGCATCTAGCGAAGTGCCATGTGACTTCTGACTGTGCCCACCCCACTCTAACACCAGCACGGCCATCATTTATATTATTGCAGTCACATTTCATTTTCTAAATTTCTACATTCTGAATATTCTGATAATGCATCATTTTCTCTATTTTGATGGTCTTTTTTGGTGCTATTTATTGAGTTATTAGCTTTGCACATGTTACATTTCGAATATGCCTCAATAGAAATCGGTCTGTCTTTCTGTCCAAAATGATAGAATTAAAAAAAATGACAGTAATGGCTACTATATAACGGATTTCATTGTTTGTAAAATCGCATTTAGTTCACTCATATGTTTTGAGTTTGGAAATTGCCATCCTTGTTTATTCTGATCCACTTGTGACTCCAGGTCCACAGCATTGTGGTGACTTTTAGTTGATCTCTCTGCAATTACTGATGGGTAAAATGTTGTCTTCAGTAGCAACATCCACGTCCAATGAATGCATTAAGTTAAAACGAGATCATGTTTTGATTTCTGGCTGTCATCTTCTATGTTTGGAAAAAAAGGATCTTGATTTTAACTTATGACTGTTGTTTCAAATTTCTGGTACGAGAAAAAAGTGGTCAAAAAACCATGCTACTTTCAGTCACTTTCACACTCTCTACTGCAAAGTTAATGACGCAAACCTTTCTTGTTAACAATTCTCTGTGACTGAACCTTTCTGTTCACGGCATAAACAGGAAAGTGGTTTCCAACTCTGAACCATTGATCCCTCTCCATCCAGCTTCGAGTCATTGGTTGCAGAAATTCACATTGAATGTCTTGCTACCTGAAACGTGACAGTTTCTGTGTATTCTGAACATTATCTGACGTTTCATCACAGTCAAACCCAACGAAGAAAGAATACAAGTGAATTTAAGCTGCTCCAATTCCGATTTTAAAACGTTTTCATTTACCACGGCCCTAGTACTCGAATGGAACCTACTTCAACAATGGGTCAACTTTGAAACGAACATTGTTGCTTCCAAATCCCAACATGTCCTCTGCCCTTCATCTCAGTGCCACCTTCTGCATTTCTACAAGAAGGTCACTCTCTGACTATTCTTTTTGTGCATATATCAACTGATATTTTAAAGCCGTCCAGCATTATGAAAGCTACAAATGTACATCTTACCATATGAGTCAATAGGGGTAGGTCATCTGAATTCTAAAGGCTATACCGACATTGACTAAGCCCAAAGCTGATAAGATTATGACTTTATTTCCACATTGTAACCTACCAATGGAACCGTGGCCACCCCTTTGTCCGACATCAGTTTGCACATGTCTCGTGTGTATTATGTGACTCCGTCTCCATCACCCTCTGGTTAGAAAGTTACAAAAATGCACTTTGTGTTCAAGATTTTCAGCAACAACTGAATCTGCAACATTGCTGACTCCTCCATCGTTAAAGGTTCATGATTCACAGCTCTCTTTTTCAATGTCACTTTTGGGACTATGTTTAAGGTTGACTGTTGCTTATCTATCATATTATTTCTGTGTAGGTTTCAGTGTCACGGTTTCGGGGTGAATGCTACTATGGAATACTTTTGGCTTTTCATAAATCCTAGTTCTTCATAAACATGTCCCTTTTGTGACTGACATATCGTATTCTGTGTAACATGTACAGTCCCCAGCAGAGGGAATCAGGCCGTGACTGTCTGTGCGTGAGTCGGTGATGATTCAGACAGTGAGTGATCATTCAGTCAAAATCACAGGCAATTAGAAATTGCAGCTCAAATTAACCAATGCAACCTCTTAAAAGTACATTGGAAAGGCACCTGGATGGGTGCAATCATAGGAAGGGTGTAGAGGCATGTAGGTCAAATGCTTGCAAACAGGGCAAGATTAATTTTGCATATCTGCTCGGCACGGATGAGTTGGAATAACAGGTTTATTTCCGTGCTGTACAACTCTATGACACCATATTTCTCATTAGCTGATGAGATAATAGATATGTTGGTGTCAATATTCTAATCTTCAGAACCAAATGTGGAAAGGTTCAATTAGATTATAAAGTAACAAACTTCTTTGATGAAGAAAAGGTTAGGGAAAGCAGTAAATATAGGCCAGTCAGCCTGGTTACTTGTTGCTGAAATTGTTAGTATTGATCCTGAAGGAGAATCTCACTGGAAAATTTGGGATGAATCAGCTGGAATTTTTGAAATGGAGATTAATTTTAGTCAACTCACAGAATTCTTTTGAATGTGTTACGTGTGCTATTGATAAAGAGGAGCCCATTGATGTATTTAACTTGGATTCCAAGGTCACTGTACAAGAAGGACGAGTTGCACCTGAACTGGAGAGGCACCAATATCCTGGGAGGAAGGTTTGCTGGAACTCTTTGTGATAATTTAAGCTGGATTGGCAGGGGCTTGGGAACCTGAGCTACAGATCAGATAATTGAGTAGGTAGTGAACAGCCAGATACAGAGTGCAGAGAGTCTGTGATGAGGGATAGTCACTTGATAGGGCGATGGTACAGTCAGTGTGATGGTTTTAAGAGCATCCATTCTATCACAAGAAGTATCAGGAATAAGGCTGGTGAACTCAACGCACAGATCAGTATTAGGACATATGATGTTTTGGCCATTACAGAGACTTGGGTATCATGTTGGTAAGAATGATTGTTCGATCTTCCAGAGTTTAGATGTTTCAAAAGGAATGGGGGTGGGGGTGTGGAGGTAAAGGAAGTGAAGGGGTGACATTGCTAATCAGTGATAGTGTTACTGCTGTTGAAAGGGAGGTCGTTGAAGAAGAGTGAGTATGAGTGGAAGTCAGAAACTGGAAAGGAGCAGTCACTTAATTTGTAGTTTTCTCCAGGCCCCTCTATAGCAACTGAAAGATGGAGGAGCAAATTGGGAGGCAGAAATTGGAAAGGTGCAGATGTAATAGGATTGTTGTCTTGAATGAATTGCAATTCCAATAATTTGGGTGGAACAATTTTTGTCAGTGTTTCCAGGAAGGATTCCTGACAAAATATTTAGACAGGCCAACTAGAGGGGAGGCCAACTTGGATTTGGTGTTTGGCACCAAACAGGCCAGTTGGCCATTCTCTCAGTGGAAACCACTGCCCAAATATAAATTAAGCCCTTACTTTCCAGGCAGCCCTCGCTTCACTCCTCCTTCTCTCCTCGCCGCTCTGGCAAAATGGAGGCCTGACTCCCGAGGCAAGTCCCTCTTTATGCAGGAAAGAAAGAGAGGTGATCTCAATTAAACTATATAGGATTCTTAAGGGGCTTTTTCAGGGAAAGTACTGTTTCCCACCACTTGCGAATGTATGAGTAAATGGACAGTGTAACACTGAGATGAGGAGAAATTTCTTCTCTTGGATTGTTGTGAATCTTTGGAAGTCCTTGCTGCAGAGTACTTTTCAGAACACTTGTTTCTGTCAGATAGTTCTATTGATTATAGGGGTTCATAAAATCATGAGGGGCATAGATAAGATGAATGAAAAGGATTGTTTTACCTATGGTGGGGTGAGTTCAAAACTGGTGGGCCTACTTTTAAGGAGAGAGGAAAATGAACAAAAAATGACACGTGGAACAACTTTTTTTTTACACAGAAAGTGGTTCGTGTGTGGAATGAATTGTCAGAGGAAGTGATGGATGCAGGCAGAGTCACACCATTTAGTAGATGTTGAGATAAGGACATGAATATGAAATGTTTGGAGGGATATAGGCCAAGAGTAGGCAGGTGGGACTAGTTTAGTTTCGGATTATGCTCAGCAAGAACTGTTGGACCAAAGAGTCTGTTTCCATGCTGTATGACTCTATGGCTGTCTGTGTTCAGTTCAAAGTAAAACTTTGTTAATCTATGCAACATTGTACTTGCATTTGGTTCCTGGGATTTTTTCACGTGATTTGCTTTGTCCCACAGCAGCTTCTGTGCAAAGAAAGGAAAGTAGTTTAATTTTTAGTCAAAAAAGGTCAACTTCTTTTTAACTTCCCTCCAGTTATTTTATTATCCAAAGTTTTAGATTAGACTTACAGTGTGGAAACAGGCCCTTCGGCCCAACAAGTCCACACCGACCCGCCGAAGCGCAACCCACCCATACCCTTACATTTTACCCCTTACCTAACACTACGGGCAATTTAGCATGGCCAATTCACCTGACCCGCACATCTTTGGACTGTGGGAGGAAACCGGAGCACCCGGAGGAAACCCACGCAGACACGGGGAGAACGTGCAAACTCCACACAGTCAGTCGCCTGAGTCGGGAATTGAACCCGGGTCTACAGGCGCTGTGAGGCAGCAGTGCTAACCACTGTGCCACTGTGCCACCGTGCCGCCCACCATTTTGTTGCCCTTAGCTGTAGAATCGTGTACTCATTAAACCCTGCTCATTGACTGGGGCTAAAATGGAACTTCAACAGCTACTGGGGGATCATGGGAGCATATTGAGTTCAGAGTAGTAGGCCATTCTTCCCCTCAAGCCTGATTCTTGCCATTTTAAACGCTCATGACTCTGACCTCAACTCCATTACCTTGTCCACCCCAGATCGCCAATGATTCCTTGCTAGTCATCTTGCTCTCACTCACAAGCAGAGATTAAAATAAACCAACATCTACTTATTCAAACATCATTTAACTGAGAGTTGCTAATTTAGTATTTTTTAAGATCTTCCCTCCTACCTAATCTCTGTGAAACATGTATTTTTTTCTGTCTGACAAACTCTACATTCATTCTTGTTGTCATTTCACTTATTTCACTTATTCATTAGGGGGGGCTGCTGCACTACAGGAGAGGTGATGACCTCGTGATATTATTACTGGATTTTTAATCCAGAGACTCAGAGGTCACTGGTTCAAGTCCTGCCACAGCAGATAGCGAAAATTGGTTTCAATAAAGATCTGATCGAATTCTAATGAGGGGAAACTGTTTTGTTGCTCTCCCTTCTCCTCTTCAGCCTCAAAGATCAAGCCAAATGCCTCATGCCCAGTAAGACTGAACAGTGGTTCTTTGTCAACATTATGGATGAATGAGCATCAGCCTCTGGCTTCACAAGCATTAACCTGGGCTAGAGGATAGAACAGTACTGGTGCTGGTGCTGATCAATGACTGTGGGCTGGAAGCTAAAATTCACTTACCTGGACACTGTAGTCTTTCATGACCCACATTAACACAACATTAAGTTGTCTCGACGATGGGGACAGGAGATCCAAGCAGACCTGATCAAATTTTCTCAACAATCCAGGCCAGCAGGCCATTGTCGTTGCTGCTGGATGTCGGACTTCTGACAGGAAAAGATTTCCCCTCTGCCTGAATTAAATAAGATTGCTCACACACCAGTATCCAGGACAGTGCCCACCCTGGAAAGTCCACCTACACCCAGTATGCGACCTTTAAATTGCTTAGCAACAACCACATAAAAACCAAATAAAGTAAACATCTGGAAGTTTTGATAGGGGTTGAGACCAATGTTTCTTTTTCAGTCATTGCAGAATCAGTTTTGAACAAAATTCGCTTCGGACTCGAACCCTTAAGTTAGCGTAAGATATTGACCAGACTGAGAGTCGATGCCGGGGACAGCTCCAGTCTGTCATGTGAAGCAGCTGGTTCAGTTCCCACTGGATATGGTAAAAAGCTCAGATCAAACCCTGATGGGGTGCAATTGTTTGAGAAAGTTTCAACTTCATTGGCTCAACATTTTTCGACAATGAAATGCCTGCCTGAGTGACGTCCTGATTAAATACCCAGAAGCTTTTCATAAACGTTTAGGGACCATCAAACAGGACCTGGAAGCAATTCCACAATTGTGCAAGGCCCTATTTGCCTTATGGGCAAAACGAAAGGCAGAAATCAGGAGGCAGGAAAGCGAAGGAATTATCAAACCCGTGCAGTTTGGAGAATGGGCAGCACTGGTCGTACTGATTGTGAAGCCTGAAGGGTTGGTTTGCTTGTGGTGGGGATTTCGAGCCAATGGTAAATCGCCTTCCACAGCTAGATACATACCCAGTCCCTCGCATACAAGGCTCATACGCAAAACTGGAAAGAGGGTGTTCCTTCATGAAAGTGGATGAGCCATGAGTTCCAGTAATTAGATGAAGAATCCCAGATGCATGCTATCCCACAAGTGCAAACTTATGGGTTTATAATTATATACGAGACAGCTCTTTTGGTGTATCATCAGCCTGTGCAATTTTCTAGTGGCCAATGTGTGAACATTTTACAAGGGCCAACCCAGTTCACCATTTGAGTGGGTAATGTGCCCATCACTGGGAATCACAATAAAGAGCATCATGAAAACTTTGAAGTTATGTTTAAGCATTTCTCCAATGCAGGTGGATGTTTTAGGACCAAACTATCCATATAATTAAATCAATCAACTTACCTCTGACCATAACCTTTGTCACCTCTTTAAAAATGACGTTTGCCAGGCATGAGCTACCCTTCATGAATCCATGCTGCCTCTCTCTGATTTGGTAAGATATTTTTCATTGTGTTGTAACTTTATCCTTCATTACAGAATCTAACAACTTCCCCAACACAGATGTCAAGCTGATTCATCTCTTATTCGCTGGTTTCCCTCTGTCTCCCTTCTGAAGAAGTGGAACAACATGAGCAAATATCCGATCACAGGTACAACTCCAGAATTCAGGGAATTCTGAAAGATTATGGTGAGGGAATTGGCAAAATGCTCTCCCAACTCCTTCAACACTCGCAGATAGAGGCCATCAGTTCCTGGTTTGTCACTCTTCACTTCCATTCATTTCCCATTATTTATGATTTACTGTTGCTAATTTTTGTTAGACTTTGCCCTGATCCTCTTTTAAGTTCTGTGGAACTTCCAGCAAACTACCCTTCTTTTCTGCTCTCAGTACTAAAACAAACAAGTACAACATGTCTGTTATTTCACACCGTCATCAACCATATCCCGACTCTCAGCCTTCAGTTGGAGGCAGCAGTACTACAAGTAGCTGCATTCCTTTTCTATAACCAGAAAATCATTTCTCATTGTCTCTTAAGGCACTTGAAAGTTTCCTTTTATCATAACTTTTAGCTGATCTGGTAAAGTGCTTTGTGGCCTCCTTTGCCAATCCTTGTCTTTGGTTGTCTCTGTTGGAGCTATACTGGTCTTTTCTGTTTTTATAAGCAATGTCTTCTTATTTTATGCTGCTCATGACATAATTTGCAAGGGTTAGTGCACTACAGAAATGGTAGAACGTTTGCTTTACAGACGAATAACGAATGGAGATGTTCTTTCTGAATATTCGTTGCAATTTTCCCATGGTTAGCTTTTTTAATAGTATTTTCTATTAATACTTTCTACACATAATATTTAACTTTGAAAGATGTTACAATTCGGCGTTTTCTTTTAATCGTTGTTTTACCTGGATGTTGACAGGAAGATTTTCCACTTGATGATGGGATCAATGAGCAGGGGCATAGATTTAAGGTAAGGGGCAAAGATTACAGAGAAGTTCTGAGGAAAAGATTTTTCACAGTATGGGTAGATAGAATTTGCAAGAAAGTTACCAACACTGAACTGATTGAGTTATAAGGAGAGGCTGAATAGAGTCTGAGTCTGAGTCATTTAGCATGGAAACATGGGACTTTTTTCGCAGGAACATTGGAACCAGATGGGTGACCAGACAGAGGTTAATAAACTCATGAGGGGCATGGATAAGTTGAATAGGGAAGGTCTTTTCCCCAGGGAAGAGGGTATTCAATATAGAGGCCATAAATTTAAGGTGAGATGTGAAAGATTTAAGAGAGACCTAAGAGTTAAGCTTTTAACACAGAGACTGGTGCGTGTATGGAATGAGCTGCCAGAGGGAGTGCTGGAGGCTCATATAATTGCAACATTTTAAAGTCATTTGTATAGGTATATGTTTGGGAAGAGCTTAGAGGCATTTGGGATAATTGCTGGAAAATAGAACCAGATTAATTTAAGATATCTGGTCATCATGGACAAGTTGGACAGAAGTGTCTGTTTCTGTGCTGTGCAGTTCTAGACTCTATGAAAAAGAAACTGCTAATGTGACAACCCAATTCAAGATGGGAAAGAGGGAAAACTGAATAATTGTTGGTCAGTTAGCTTAACGATGAAATCTATTATAGAAGATGAAATATGAATAGTTTGAAACATTATACAATCAATCAGAGTGAGCATTGAGTAATGAAAGGGAAATGATGGGCTACAAATGATTACATTTCTTTGAGAGGGTAGAGGAGGTCGAACAAGTTGTTGTAATGTATTGGGCTTTCAACGAGGTGTCACACATACGACGTCTTTGTTGGATAGAAATCATCGGGTATAGAACATGACCATGAATAGAGGACTTGCTAACTAATAGGAAGCAGCCAGTTGGTATAGAAGGAAACTATAGGATGATGTAACATTTAAGCAACTATTATTGACAATATATTTTCGTGATGTGAATGATGGAAATAAGTGTTTCTGTTGTCATTTTTTGGTCATGTATCCATTTCTGGGTGGGCGAGGGGTAAGGCTGGCCCAAGGAATCCACACAATAATATAGACAGTGTAAAGGAGTTGGAAAATAAAATTTGACAGTCACAATGTAAAGCGGGCATGTGTGAGGTTGAACATTTATTCAGGAAGAATAGGAGAATTGGAAAATATTCACAATGGGACAAGTTCAGAGAAATCTTCAGGAGAGAGAAAGTTGTGGGTCCCACAAAAGGGTGTGATAGAATCACAGAGTCATAGATATGTACAACACACAGAGAGTGCCTTCAGCCCAACTCATCCAGGCTGACCAGATATCTGAAGTTCAGAGAAAGTGAGGACTGCAGATGTTGGAGATCAGTCGAAAGAGGTGGTGCTGGAAAAGCACAGCAGGTTTGGCAGGATCTGGGGAGCAGGAGAATTGACGTTTTGGGAATAAGACCTTCATCATTCCTGATAATGTCATGAATAATAACAAATAGTAAAACCTAACCTGAAATCTCTCTGTTGAAAGAAATCTGACTATGATAGGATGAATCAAGACAGAGGATAAGACAGAGGACAAAGTAGCAAACTTTTTGATGCAACTTAGAAGGCATCCGATCCAGATGGACCAACTGCTCTGTCAAGACCACGAGAAATTACAGAGAGTTGGGAGCACAGTCCAATTCATCATACAAACCAATCTTCCTTTCATTGACTCCATCCACAATTCCCATAGACTCTGGAAAGCAGCCAATATCATCAAAGACCCCTCACACCCCAGTTATACATCGTTTCAGTCACTTCCATCAGGCAAAAGATACAACAGCTTGAAAACATATAGCAACAGATTCAAGAATACCTTCTTCCTCACTGTTATCAGACTCATGAATGGATCTCCTGTGTGTTAGAGTTGATTGTTCTCTGCACCTTCTCTGTCATTGTAGCACTACATTCAACGTTCTCTTTTATTACCCTGATGTACTTATGTAAGGCATGATCTGTCCAGATCACACGCAAAACAATGTTTTTCACTTTTTCTCAGTGCATGTGACAATAATAAATGAAATGAAATGAAATGAAACCCACTGTAGCGTATTAATGACTGATCTTTAGGACTGCTATCTTTTCGATACTGGTCAGTTCTATTGCTACGTAATGACTTTCAGGATATCCAAAGCCATAGCTCATTGGATGGTGATGGTGATGATAATACAATGCAACAATAGCAAGGTTAAATTCAATATTTCATTTGAAGAGTCTTACATGAAAACATGCACATTATAAGCATGTGATAGGAGAGGTGAAGAGGAACATTGAACGTGCAAATGCAGTCAAATGTCTCAGCACTTAATTTGAAAGGGAGACCCAAAAATCTTACATGGTATGAAAATATTGGAGATGAAAATAGGAAGCATTTTAGATCCACTCAGAGTTGAAGTGTAAAATTTATACTCAGAACGATTGGAACAGTGGAGGATTGTGAGGAATATTTTGTACCGATGTTTATAATTAAAGAGATATTGATAAATATCGGTTGAAGTGGAAACAGTAAAGTTAATGTGGTGTGCAATTTGTTTGAAAAGCGTTAACGGAAATGTAGTCAACGTTTGTGGGAAATTAACACCTGTTCTGGCTCGTTTGGAATTACAGCTTTGAAAGGAAGCAAAGGTAAATCATGAAATAACTTGTCATCTTCATTCGGATTTCAAAAGCAGAAAGAGCAAAATGGTATCACGGCAGGAAATTTTAAACTTCTGAACACAGATTGGGACTGCTAGACCATTAAGGACTGAGATGGGTTGGAACGCTTTAATAACATTCATCAGAAATTTTTCAATCTGTCCACTGGGCTAAATGGGATTTATCCGAGGATTCTCTAGAAGCCAGAGAGCAATTTGCAGAGTCTGTGACTTTGATCTTTATGTCGTCATTGTTTACAGGAGTAATGCCAGAAGGTTGGAGAAGAGAAAATGCTGTTCCCTTGATCAAGGAGGGGAGTAGAGACAACCCTCTAGATCAGTGAGCCGTACTTCGATTGTGAGTAAAGTGTTCGTAAAGGCGAGAAGAGATAGGATTTATCATCATCTAGAAAGGAATACATTATTCAGGGTTAGTCAACAGGATTTTGTGATTCGTAGGTCACACCTCACAAAGGTTATTGAGTTCTTAGAGAAGGTGACCTAACAGGTGGAGGAGGGTAAAGTGCTTGATGTGGTGCACATGGATTTCAGTAAGGTGTTTGACAAGGTTTCCTATTGTAGACTACTGCACAAAATACGGAGGCATGGGATTGAGGATGATTTTGTGGTTTGGATCAGAAATTGGCAAGCTGATAGAAGGCAGAGTGTGGCAGTTGATGGGAAATGTTCATCCTGGAGTTTAGTTCCTCGTGGTTTGCCACAAGGGTATGTTTTGTTTCCACTGCTCTTTATCATTTTTATAAATGACCCGGATGAGAGTGTAGAAGGCTGGGTTAAAAGAAATTGTGGATCAGAGATGCGGGAGATTCTCACGGATTATTTCTCCTTGTTGGAAACTTATGAAGTTAGTTGTGATATCTTGGGGACAGTCCATATCTCAGCAGAGAAGGTGCTGGATGTATTACAATGTATAAAGGTAGATAAATCTCCTGGTCCTGATCAGATTTATTCACAAACATTGGAAGAAGCTCGAGAGCAATTTCAGGGACCCTGGCTGATCTTTTTGCATCATCGTTAGCCACAGATAGGGTCCCAGAAGACTGAAGGTTAGCCAAAGTTGTACCATTATTCAACTGCAACATTTAAGAGGCATTTGGATGGGTATATGAATAGGAAGGGTTTTGAGGGATTTGGGCTGGGTACTGGCAGGTGGGATTAGATTGGGTTGGGATATCTGATCTGCATGGACGGGTTGGACCAAAAGGTCTGTTCCCAAGCTGTACATCTTGATGAGTCTATGACTCTGCAAGGGCTGCAAAGGAAACACTGGGGTCTATAGACCAGTAACTCAAACATCTGTGATAGGAAAGTTACCCTTGAGAAGATTCTGAGTGATAAGATTTCCACATATAGAAAGATAGGATTTTATGTGGAGTAGTCCGCATAGCTTTTTGACTGTGATCATGGCTGTCAAATTTGTTGGAGTTCTTTGATGAAGTGAGCAGAACGTTTGACGAAGGCAGAGTGGTATATGTAGTCTACATGGATTTTAACAAGACCTTTGATAAGGATCCACATAGTAAGCTATTCTGAAAGGTTAGTTCACAAGGAATCCAGGGCGAGCTAGCAAATTGGATACAAAATTGGCTTGATGGTGGGAAGCAGAGGTTAATATTGGAAGGATGCTTGTTGAACTGGAGACCTGAGATTGGTAGAGTACCTTAAGGTTTGATGCCGGACCCTTTACTGTTTGATATATATCAATGATTTGGATGAGAATGTACAAGGCATGATTAGTAAGTTTGCAGATGACACTAAAATAGGCAGTATTGTTGACAGTGAAGAAGATTATCAAAAACTGCAGCAGTACCTTGGCCAGCTGGGGAAGTGGCTGTAAAATGGCAAATGGAGTTTAACATCAATAGGTGTGAAGTCTTGCATTTTGTAAAGTCAAGTCAAGGTAGGAGGCTCATGGTGAATGGTAGGGCCTTCAGGAGTGCAGTGGAACAGAGGCATCTTGGAGCTCAGGTTCACACTTCTCTGAAAGTGGAGTCACAGGTAGATAGAGCAGGGAAGAAGGCATTTAGTAGATTGGCCTTCATCAGACAGAACATTCAGCATTGAAGTTGGGACGTTATGCTCCACATGTACAGGACGTTTGTGAGGCTGCACTTGGAGCATTGTATTCAATTTTGGTCAGCTTGCTATTGGAAGGATATTATTATCTGGAAAACGTGCAGAAGAAATTTGCAGAGATGTTGCCAGCGCTCAATGGCCTGGGTTATAGGGAGAGGTTAAACAAGCTTGGACTTTTTTTTCTTTCAAGTCGAGGAGCGTGAGGTGGTGGGGGGATTTATCAAGTTGTATAAAATCATGAGGGGCACAAAAAAGGTGAATGCAATCAGTCTTTTTTCCCAAGGTATGGTCATCGAGGACAAGAGGGCAGAAACGTTCGAGGGGAAATAATAAAAAGGGGCAACTTAATTTACACAAGATGGTTCGCACATGAAATGAGTTATCAGTGGAAGCGGTTGAGGTGGGTACATTAACAACATTTAAAAGGCTTTGGACAAATAAATGGATAGGAGTGGGTTAGAAGGATATAGTCCAAGTAGAGGGAAATGGAGTTAGAGTGGATGGACGTTTTGCTCACCTAAGGGCCTGTCTCCGTGTGGGGGACTCTCTGACTGTTTGACTCGATGTGAAGTAGGAAGAATATCCAAGAGGTTGAAGGAGCAGCAAATTTCATGATTTTAGCTTAGAACATACTGAGGGATTTCAAACCATTCCAATGTAGCTATCTTTACATGACCAGTGGGAAAAGAACATTCATTGAATGGAAGCATTAAAACAAAGGTGCTTCATTTAATTGATTTTTGAGTTCAGTGTCGGAAGAGGTAGATGTAGTTCTCAATAATTGGTGCGACCCGAACCAAGGGTTCATAGGACAAGAAATAGATCATTTTGGACAAAGATAGCAAGTCATTTATTCACCCAGAGCATGGTGATGCCAAGGAATCTTCTGCCATAGAAAGTGGTTGAATCCTAAACTTTGGACATTTCCAAGAAAACAATCGATATATTTTTATCAAGCTAAAGTGATTACAAGGATGTCAGGAGAAAGCTGTGAGCAGAGTCCTGAATTGTATGATCGGCCATCATTGATCTTGGGTGGTGAAGTTGATTTGAAAGACCGAATGGACTCACCCTACTCATATATTGTCTGTCTCTGTGTTTGATTGAAATCCTCCATAGAAGCAGCTACACCTTATTAGCTTAAGCTGTTGTATTGCTCTGGTTGTTTAACTCAGGTCCCTGGATCTGTCAAACACAAGTATTGGTTTCAATCTCTGGAGGAGTTTGAAAGGTTGTATTGATTTATGAAAATGAGGGGCACTTTTTTCGTACAAATAGTGGTGTGTGTATGGAATGAGATGCCAGATGAGGTGATGGAGCTTGGTACAATTTCAACACAGAAAAGGCATCTGGATGGGTTTATGAATATGATGTATTTCGTGGGATGTGGGCCAAGTGCTGGCAAATGAGATGAGGTCAGAGAGGGAGGTCTGGTCAGCATGGATTGGTTTGACTGAAGGGTTTGTTTCCGTGCTGAACACCTGTATGACTATGATTTCTGCAATTCATTGCTCACAGGGATTGTTCTATCAATGAGTCACTGAGGGTGTGAGCCTTCTCTTTGATATTTTCTTATGAAGTCAAAATGAAATAATTTGAATGCAACAGGGACTTGATATCTCGGTGGTAATATATTTTCCATAAGAGGTATGAAATACGAATGATGCAACTTTACCATTCCCTTGAGAATCTGAAAGAGTATAAAATGGTTTCTGAACACAGGAATACAATGTTCAACTCGAAGGTTTTGGTTTCACCACCCAGGATTAGAACTTTCACACGCAAAATGCTGCAACTGTTCACCATTATTGATAAAGTATATTACATCTCTATTGCTGCTATTGGCGTCCCTGGTAAGTTCTTTTTTAAGATTCATTCATAGGATGTGGGCATCGCCGGATAGGCCAACATTTATGGCTCAGAGGGGAGTTTAAGTGTCAAACACATTGCTGTAGGACGGGAGTCGCATGTTGGTCCGACCAGGTAAGGATGGCACTTTCCTTCCTGAAAGGACATTAGTGAACGAGACCGATTTTACCAAAAATCAACAATGATTCATGATTGTCATTAACCTCCTAATTCCAGATTTTTGCTTACGTTGAATTCAAATTCCATCATCTACCATCGGGAGTCAAATCTGAGTACCCAGTACATTACCGGGGTCTTTGGATTAATAGTCCCGTGATAATGCTGTGAGGCAATTCCCTTCCCTTTGCCGAACTTTGAAAGTTGCATCAATCTGTGCATTGGAATGCCATGCGAATGTGCTTACAGTTTGATCAAAGTATTGACCACTTTTTTTCACTGCAGGTCAGTTAGCACTGCCATCATCGGATCTTGCATTATCAGGATTGTTGCAAGTTTTGACTGGAACTTAATGATAGGAGAATCTCTGTGAGCAGTAGACTGCAGCGATCAGAGACTCATAGAGATATACAGCTCAGAAACACAGCCTCCAGTCAAACCAGCTATTAATATGGTGGCAAGATCAGACACTGTAGTCAGACCCCCCGTCTCTCCAGTTCCTTTTCCTTGCCCTTCCTTTCTTCATCACCAGTTTGCAGTATTTTTTCACACAGTCACCTCCCACCTCCCGCTCAACCCTGAAACTTTTAACTACCTCAGCTGGGGAATGGAGATGAGTCATGACCGGAGACAGGACAGGGGTGAGCAGGGACCAAGACACAGATTGAATCGTCCGGTTATGGCAGTACGAAATCCCTGTCCCAGAACGGTATGTGGGGGATCTTGAGTCCCAGAGTGGCAAGTGGGGAATCCCAAGTTCCAGAGCAGCACGATGTGAAGTGTCACTGACCTTGTTGCTGGGGAGTGTCGGTGAAGGATTAGTCTGGATGCTGAAGAGATAAGGGACACTTGTTGGACTTGGGCCTTCGCACCATGTGCTGAGCTACTGCTGTGGTAATGCTTTACTGGGCTGCAATGTAAAGAGCTACCTCATTCCAAACTTATACTCAGACACTTTCAGTAATGCTACTGCTTCCCTTATGAAGCTCTTCTGTATAATATCACTGTACTTTTTTACTCTGTGATATTTGTACTTGTACCTAAGATGGCATCATTAAATGGCAGCTATTGTAAAATCTTTCCACTGTACTCCTGTACTTCTGTACTGGAGGAGAAGTGACAACAAAGGATGTTGATTGTGTATAGTTCTTTTGAATTGATGACGTGCAAGGAAGACATTTTCTTGCTTAACACATCTTATTCCAATTTTCTTGTTGAACAATTAAGGTTTCTCTTTTCAAAAAATACTTTGGAGAAAGATGCACTAATATTTCCTAATCTCAGTGAGTTAAAGGAAGCAGTAAAATGTATTCACTAACACATCGCCAGTAATGAAGATGTTTTCCAATCTTCAACATAATTAGTGATTCGAAATATTGTTTCCAAAAATTTAGATAAATATGAGGTGCTAAATTTTAAAAAGACATATCAGAGCAGGACTTCTTCACTAATTGTCATGGGTCTTGGGGATATTGCTGGGCAGACAGATCTTGGAATGCACAAACATAGTTCCTTGAAAGTGGCGTCGCTCATAGAATAGTAAAGAAAGTGTTTAGTTCTCTTGTCTTTAATGGACCGTGCATTGAATGTAGGAGTTGGGATATCAGGGTGTGGCTGTACACGACATTGGTTCAGCCACGTCTGGAAAACTGCCATTATTTCAGTTCTCCCTGTAGTAGGAAAGATGCTGTTCAACCTGAAAGTGTTCAGAAAAAATTTACAAGGATGTTAACAGGGACTACAAGTCTGAGCTGTAGGGAGAGGATGGATAGGCTGGGGCTGTGTTCCATGGAGCTTCGAAGGCTGAGGGGCATGGAGAGAATGAATACTCAAGGTCATTTCCCCAGGGTAAGAGATTCCAAAGCTTGAGGGCATTGGTTTAAGGTGAGATGGGCAAGAATTAAAGAGAATCTACGAGGCAGCTTTTTCATGCAGAGCGTGACATGTGTATGGAAAGAGATGCTAGAGGAAGTGGTGGAGGCTGGTACAAGTACAAATTTAAAAGGCATCTGGATGGGCAAATGCTAAAAAAAGGTGTAGAGGGATATTACCTACATACTGCTAATGGGAGTAGATTAAATTGGAATATCTGCTCAACATGAATGAGTGGACTGAAGGGTCTGTTTCTGTGCTGTTCTCAGAGTGACTGAAAGCAATTGTTGGAGTGTAGCAGAGACTGCTGGTTGTGCGCAAAGAGAAAATAAACCATTTGTAAGAATAAGTTAAAATATATACTTTATCACTTGAAAGAATTCTTTGTTTTTTCTTATCGTTTGTGAAATTGTTCTATCCATTGACAGCTCTGTTTGGTTATCTTGATGTTCATCAATGGATTCATTTGTCTAACAGCAAATTTCAGTCTCTCAATGGATAACCTTCATCTGTCCAAACACCAACACAAGATCTACTTGTTGATTGGCTGTGGATATGATCTCTTTTTGCAGGTGCCATGATCTCATAATCTTGTCAAGCATTGTTTAATAAAATGTCAGTCCTGTAAGGCAGGATTTTGACATGTAATGTTCTCAGAACCATGATTCTGGGCACTATGTTTTTAATGCGGATATCATTCTATGTCCACTTGCAACGTGAATATGTGAAAATGAGCCCTTGTAATATTTACGTTCATAACTCTTTGGCTGGGAGAATAGCTTGGTTAATTGTTTAGAATACAGAAGTGAAATGGACAGTTTGCTATCCTGCTCATATTTCTGATCTTCTATTAATGAAACAATGTCAGTTAAGCTGATACAACATGTTCAACCTGATTCTGCACACAGCAGTAACATATTCCACTGACCGCTATCCACCTACACCGCGATTTTGCAGTACTTCATTTTGACACCACACACCCACTCCCTTTGTTTATTGGATGCAGCGAAACATGCGATGGAATCAGGATGAAAATTATTTTTGCATTTCAATATTCGTTCTGCCTGCCCTAATGTCTTCTCGATTCAAATAGAAATCTGTTTGACTTTCAAGTACAAAACTAATTTCAGATTTTTTTCTTACAGTTGACACATTGGCAATTGTAATCCTGTCTCAAGGAAAATGCGGCCTCTCCAGGCGCACTACTCATTACCTGGTCGCCATGGCAACAGCGGACCTGATGTTCCTCATTACTGACGTTATATTGTATCAACTAAATCAGTACTTTTACCAGGGTTCATTCTTATATCTTACACCTGCATGTATTGTGATTCATTTCCTGGTTTATATGAGTTTGGACTCTTCTGTCTGGTTCACTGTCACTTTCTCCGCTGATCGGTTTGTGACCATTTGTTGCCGGAAACTGAAACTGAAATATTGTACAGTGAAAACAGCAGATGTTATTCTTTCAACTACCTGCATTCTTGTCTCTCTAAAAAGTATTCCAATTGTCATGACACGGGAAACTATGATTGTGGTTGACAATGTACACTGGTCTTGTCAAATTAAGGACAGCTATTACACAGAACTCGGGTGGATAGCTTATGACTGGTTTCAGAAGGTGTTAACACCATTACTCCCATTCAGTTTAGTTTTGCTCTTCAATGCTCTGACAGTCAGATACGTCTTAGTGGCGAATCGGATCCGCAAAAGATTGAGGAGTCAGAACAAGGAAGAGAAGTGCAGCGATCCTGAGATGGAGAGCAGGAGGAAGTCAATGATTTTACTTTTCACTATATCGGGTAGCTTTATATTGTTGTGGTCACCCTATGTAATAATTTTCATATATTATCAAATTGCAGCAATTGATCCCAAATATTACAACAACAGTTTGTATGTATTTGAAAGAATTGGATACATGCTGTTGTGTTTGAGTTGCTGCACAAATACATTTATTTATGGAGTAACTCAGTCGAAGTTCAGGGAACAGTTCATTAACGCTGTAAAATACCCACTGACTGCAATCAATAGAGTCTTTACGTTTAGAATGAATTGATTAAGATCTTTAAGACAGTGTCACATACAACTGTTTTCCGAAGTGCAGCATTGAATAGTAAATGTCGATATCATAATTTATATCAAGAATGTTGGGTCATATGAAAGTATGAACAACATTCCATTCAATTAGATGTTATTTTGATTTGTATCGCCATAATACTGAGACAAGATTTTTCACCTTCACTTGAAGGAAGCGTAACGAAGCATTTGTTCAAGAAAGCACCCACAGACACAGAGGAAAATCTCCAACAAATCGACAGTCAGAAGTGAATTAAGGAGATTGATTCCATCAAAGAAGTAGCACCGAATTTAACCACGGGGCCCCTCGTCAGTGTTAGCAGTGAATTGCAAACGAGTCCACTCACATTCTCTCTGCTCCATTTCAGTTTTGTTTTGCAATAACCTTACCTCTCATTTAATTTACCTCAGAAATGATCTGTTAGTGTCCAAAATTACGTTATTATTGAACAGCTCAGATACGAAACAGAATTCAGGATTGCGTGTTCATGTTCATTTCATTTCTCATTTAACATGATCGGTTTCAGTGAAAGATAAGTCTGCAACTCTGCACAATTGGTTTTAATAATTAAAAAGGACAGGATTAAAGTCAATGAAAATAATGGGAAAGTACCTGTGCTCTTCACAAACAAGAAAGTTTAAAAATTTTCAAACGTCATTACAAAAATATTTTGCCATTTAGCTTTACTGTACTGAAATGAGAGAATTTCATTCCATACAACATCCAAAGCTCTGACTTTGCTGCTTCTTTCACTTCCTGTTCTGGTACTTTGTTAAACTTCCTTTTCATTGTCGCACAATGGTGGCTCAGTGTTTAGCACTGATGCCTGACGATGTGAAGGGCATGGGCATGGGTTCTTTTCGGGGGTTCGATCCCTGTATCAGGCAACTGTGGCCTTTGCACATTCTCCCAGTGCCTGCGTGGGTGTTTTTCGGGTGCTCCGCTTTCCTTCCATAATTCAAAGATGATCAGGTGAATTGTCTATACTATAAGTTGCATTAGTCAGTGGTAAATAGACGAGAGGGTCTTGGATCTGGGTGGGTTAGTTTTCCAAGGGGCGGTGTGAAATTGCTGTGCCGAATGGCCTGCTTCCACACTGTAAGGAATCTAATCTCAAAATACTTAGCAGCAAAGGGCCCTATCTGATGCATGGCCGGGAATTTTCACGTTACGACACTTGTAAGTAGGATAGCAGTTTCAAACTGTTCTGAATGAATTCTTGTCTGGATTCAAACCAGTTTCAAACTTACCTTATTCCAGTCTCTGTGAAATGCCATCAATGCCACACTTGTTACGTTTCTCATTTCACAAGAAAGTCTTTACTCTTCAAAACCCAAAGCACGTCAAAGGTGTCCTTTTGTGGTCATAAAACTCTTGGAATCAAATGATCTCAGAACATCTCTCCAGTATCGCCCCAATTGCCTGCTGTCTGACCCATGATGGTTTGAGTTCATGGCTCCAGAAAAACAAACATTATTTATTACCCTTCTTGCACACAGACTAAGACGTCTCTCCAGATCAAAAACTGAACGCAAAAGTACATTATATTCCATAAATCGTGCCCCTTATCTCATGTTCCTTTGATTGCATGTTATTGCTAGAAGGCAAACGACACCAGCTTATAGCCCAACAGGTTTATTTGAAACTACACGCATTTGGAGCACCGCTGTTTCATCTAATGATGTGCCATGTGACTTCTGACTGTGCCCACCCCACTCTAACACCGCACAGCCATCATTTATATTATTGCACTCACATTTCATTTTCGAAATTTATACACTGAATATTCTGATAATGCATCATTTTCTCATATTTTGTTGGTCTTTTTTGGCGCTATTTACTGAGTTATTAGCTTTGCACACGTTACGTTTCGAATATGCTTCAATAGAAATAGATCTGTCTGTCTGTCCAAAACTATAGAATAAAAAAAGACAGTAATAGCTACTGTATAATGGATTTCATTGTTTGTAAAATCACATTTAGTTCACTCATATCTTTTGAGTTTGGAAATTGCCATCCTTGTTTATTCTGATCCACTTGTGACTCCAGATCCACAGCATTGTGGTGACTCTTAGCTGACGTATATGCAACTATAAATGAATAAAATGTTGCCTTCAGTAGCAACACCCACGTCCAATGAATGCATCAAAATAATACCAGATCATATTTAAGTCTCTGGCTGTCACCTTTGTTTGAAAAAAAATCTTGATTTTAACTTATGACTGTTCTATCATGTTTCAGGTCCTAGAAATAGTCACCAAAAAAAAAGCATTGTGCTTTCATTCACTTTCCCACACTCTGTTGCAAAGTTAATGACTCCAGCCTTTCTTGTTGACAAGTCTCTGTGACCGATCTTACCTGGTTTCAGACATCAACAGTAAAGTGACTTGCAACTCGGAATAATTGATCACTCTCCGTCCTGCCTTCTGCCATTGGATGCTGAACGTCACATGGATAGTCTTGCTATCTTAACCATGAAAATTCCTGTTTTTTTTCTGAACAGTATCTGGAATTTCATCACAGTCAAACCCACTAAAGAAAGAATGCAAATGAATTTAAGCTGCTCCAATTCCGATTTCAGGTTGTTTCCATTCACCATGAGCCTTCTACTGCAATGGAAACTACTTAAACTATGGGTCAGCTTTGAAACGCGCGTTGTTGCTCCCAAATCCCATCATGTCCTCTGTCCTTCAGCACAGTGCCACCTTCCGTATTTCTACAAGAAAGTCATTCTCTGATTATTCTATTCCTCCATATATCGACGATGTTTTAAAGCCATCCAGCATTATGAAAGATATAAACTTACATCTGGCCATATGAGTCAGTAGGGGTAGGTCGTCTGAAATCTAAAGGCTATACCAACATTGACTGAGCCCAAAGTTGATAAGATTATGACTTCAATTCCACATTGTAACCTACCGATGATACCATGAACACCTCTTTGTCCAACATCAGATTGCACGTGTCTCGTGTGTATGATGTGAATCAGTGTCCATCACCCTCTGATTAGAAAGTTACAAAAATGCACATTGTGTTAAGGATTTTCAGCAACTACTGAATCTGCAACATTGCTGACTCCTTAATCGTTAAAGGTGCATGTCTCACAACTCTCTTTGTCAATTTCTCTTTTGGGACTATGTTTCAGGTTGACTTTTGATTCTCTATCATTTATTTCTACTTTGGGCTTCAGTGCCACGGTTTCAGGGTGAATCCTACGATGAAATACTTTTGGCCTTTCATAAATCCTCGTTCTTTATAAACATGTTCGTTTTGTGACTGACATAGTATTCTTTAACAATTGCTTTGCTTTGCAATTTAAAGATAATTTCGTATTCTTGCTCAATTGAGTTCCTATTTCTGTAGGGGAAGGAAATACCAGAATGGTAGTGGGAATATACTTTCTCACTTGAAAGAATTCTTCGTTTTGCCTTAGCCTTTGTTAAATTGTTCGATCCATTGACAGCTCTGTTTGGTTATCTTGATGTTCATCAGTAGTTTCATTTGTCTAACAGCAAATTTCAGTTTCTCAATGGATAACCTTCATCTGTCCAAACCCCAACACCATATCCACTTGTTGATTCGGTGTGGATCTGATCTCTTTTTGCAGCTGCCATGTTCTCATATTCTTGTCCAGAATTGTTTAATAAAATATCTGTCCTGTAAGGCAGGATTATGACATGTAATATTCTCAGAGCCATGATTCTGGACACTATGTTTTTAATGTGGATATCATTCTATGTCAGCTTGCAATGTGAACATGTGAAAATGAGCCCTTGTAATATTTACGTTCATAACTCTTTGGCTGGGAGAATAGCTTGGTTAATTGTTTCGAACACGAAGTGAAATGAACAGTTTGCTATCCTGCTCATATTTCTGATCTTCCATTCACGAAACGATGTCAGTTAAGCTGATGCAACATGTTCAACCTGATTCTGCACACAGCAGTAACATATTCCACTGACCACTTTCCACCTACATCGCGATTTTGCAGTACTTCATTTTGAACACCACACACCCACTCCCTTTGTTTATTGGATGCAGCTAAACATGCGATGGAATCAGGATGAAAATTATTTTTACATTTCAATATTCTTCCTGACTGCCCTAATGTCTTCTCGATTCAAATAGAAATCTGTTCGGCTTACAATTACAAAACTACACCAGCATCCCCCACAAGGATGGCATCGCGGCAACAGCCTCAGTACTCAATACCAACAACTTCAAATCTCAAAACACCATCCTACAACTCATCCGCTTTATCTCGATCATAACGTCTTCACCTTTGACAACCAATTCTTCATCCAGACACACGGAACAGCCATGGGGACTAAGTTTGCACCCCAATATGCCAACATTTTTATGCACAGGTTCAAACAAGATTTCTTCTCTATGCAGGATCTCCAACCAACATTGTACACCAGGGACATTGATGACATTTTCTTCCTCTGGACCCATGGCAAGGAGTCACTGATAAAACTACACAGTGACATCAACAAGTTTCATCCCACCATCAACTCACCATGGACTACTCTCGACGGTCTGTCTCATTCTTGGACACGTGCGTCTCCATCAAAGATGGATACCTCAGCACCACGCTCTACCACAAACCCACAGACAACCTCGCAATGCTACACTTCTACAGCTTCCACCCAAACATATTAAAAGAGCCATTTCCTATGGCCAAGCCCTACACATACACTGGATCGGCTCAGATGAAGAGGAATGTGATGGACATCTGGAAGTACTCAAGGATGCCCTCGCAGGAACGGGGTGCGATGCTCAACTCATCGACCACCAGTTCCGACATGCCACAGCAAGGAACCGTAATGACCTCCTCAGGAGACAGAGATGTGCTGCAACTGACAGGGTAACCTTCGTTGTTCAGTACTTCCCAGGGGCTGAAAAATTATGCCATGTGCTTCTTGAGCTACAACGCATTATCAGTGAGGATGAGCACCTCACCAAGACTTTCCCCACACCTCCACTACTTCCCTCTAAACAACCACCAAACCTCAAACAGATCATTGTTCGTAGCAAACTGCCTGCCTCTCAGGACAACTCCATACAACCTGTCACGGTGGACGCTGCCAGACGTGTCAGAGTGTGGACATAGCTACCACTATTACGCATGGGAACACCTCCCACTTTGTACATGGCAAGTACTCATGTGACTCAGCCAAGGTTGTCTATGTTATACGTTGCAAGCAAGGATGCCCAAAGGCATGGTACATTGGGGAAACTGAGCAAAGGCTACGACAATGGATGAATGGGCACCGCACAACAATCAACAGACAGGAGGGTTCCCTCCCAGTTGGGGAACACTTCAGTGGTCTAGGACATTCAGCCTTGGATCTTCGGGTGACCGTCCTCCAAGGTGGACTTCGAGACAGGCAGCAGAGGAAAGGGGCCGAGCAGAGGCTGATAGCTAAGTTCGGTTCCCATAGGGAGGGCTTCAACGGGGACCTTGGGTTCATGTCATATTACAGGTGATCACCATTGCACTACACGCACACACACACAAATATTCCTACACACGCACACTCTCACATACACATGGACACAGGTACACACAGACGCACATACAGACACCCACACACACCCTTTTCGATACACACACTCCCACGCTCACATGTGCACCCCTTCACAGATTTAAGACACTCTTAACCCACTACACACACACACACACACACACACACACTTTCTCCACTCACAACCCCCACCCCAGACAGACAGACACACACACAGACAGACAAAGACCCACATGCACACATATATTTTGTGGGGTGAATTTGTATTGCAGAGTTACATTGCACTCTGCTCAAAAACTGCAGGAATTTATGTAAAACACTGTTATCTCACTTATTCGATTAGAATCAATCTAAACATCAGGTCATAAACAGAGAACACAGGGGCTAACACCTTCAACATATTGTCTAGATTTCACCATTGTTAGCAGCTAACCCAAGAATGTAACTTTAAAAAGAAGGGTTTTGTGATTTACACATGAAAGAAGTGAAACAATCACTGCCACATACGACTGCTTTCCTAAGTGCAGCATTGAATAGTAAATGTCGATGACATTATTTGTATAAAGAATGTTGGGTCATATGAAAGTATGAACAGCATTCCATTCAATTAGATGTTATTTTGATTTGCATTACCATAATACTGAGACAAGATTTTTAATCTTCATTTGAAGGAAGCGTAAAAAAGCATTTGTTCAAGAAAGCACCCACAGACACAGAGGAAAATCTCCAACAAATCAACAGTCAGAAGTGAATTAAGGAGATTGCATTCCATCAAAGAAGTAGCACCGAATTTAACCACGGGGCCCCTCGTTAGTGTTAGCAGTGAATTGCAAAAAGGGAATAGGGATAATCCTGGCTATTGCAGATCAGTCAGTCTAACCCAGTGGCGAGCAAACTATTGGAGAGGATTCTGAGAGAAAGGTTTTATGATTATTTGGAAAACCGCAGTTTGATTTGAGATAGTCAGCATGTCTTTGTGAGGGGCAGGTCATGCCTCACAAAGTTATTGAATTCTTTGAAATGTGACAAAACACATTGTTGAAGATAGAGCAGTGGATGTGGTGTACATGAAATATAGCAAGACATTTGATGAGGTTCTTCTTGCTAGGCCTATTCAGAAAATAAGGAGGTATGGGATACCAGAAATTTGGCTGTCTGGGTACAGAATTGACTGGCCGATAAAAGACAGGCGGTGGTATTCAGCGTGGATCTCAGTGACCAGTGGTGTTTCACCGGGACCTTTGCTCTTTGTGATTTATATAAATGACTTGGATGAGAAAGTGGAAGGGTGGGTTAGTAGTTTTGCCGATAACACGAAGGTTGAATAGTGTGGAGGGTTGTTTTAGGTTGCAACAGGACATTGAGAGAATGCAGAGCTAGGCTGACAACTGGCAGGTGGCGCTCACCCTGGAAAGGTATGAAGTGATTCACTTTGGAAGTTTCAATTTGGATGCAGGGTTAAAGGCCAGATTCTTGGCAGTGTAGAGGAATAGAGGAATCTTGGGATCCACGTCTAAAGAGCCCTCAAAGTTGCTACTCAGATTGATAGATTTGTTCCAAAGGCCTATGGTGTGTTGGTTTTCACTAGCAGGGTGATTGAGTTCAAGAGCTGTGAGGTTATGCTGCAGCTCTAAAGAGCTCTGGGTAGACCACACCTGGAATATTGTGTTCAGTTCTGGTCGCCTCATCATAGGAAACATCTGGAAACTTTATAGAGGGTGCAGAGGAGATCCAGGATGCTGCCTGGACTGGAGGGCATGTCTTATGAAGTAAGGTTATGGCTTTTCTCATTGGAGCATAGAAGAATGAGATGTAAGTTGATTGAGATGTACAGGATGTTAACAGCCATCGATGGAGTGGATAGGCAGAGACTTTATCGCATGGCAGAAACGTCCATCATTCGGGGCATAGTTTAAGGCATTTGAAGAAGTGTTTAGGGCAGGTGTTTGAGGTCAGTTCCTTGCACAGAAATTAGTGTATGCATGGAATGCACTGCCAGTAGTAGAGTCAGATACATTCGGGGCATTCAAGCAAATCTTGGATAGGCACATGGGACATAGTACAACGAATGGTATGTAGCTTAGTCTGATCTTAGAGCAGTATGAACAGATGGCACAACACTGAGTGCCTAATGACCAGTACTGTGCCGTACCGTTCTCTGTTCTATGTTCTGTGTTCTTAGCGGCAGCCCAACGTGACTTCAAATAGGCACTACAACTGGAAAATGCGGCAAGTGGACCATTTGAGTTCCAGGGTTTTCTGACACAAGTGGACACCTTCAGTATGAAAACTGAGCTTGTGGGACACCACTTCAGTGAAAGCATTTGCATAGTGTCACTTAGGAGATATCCTGAACAGAGGGTCACCAGGTCAGCCCACATCAAAATCCTGAAACAAAGCCAAGTCCTGATCAAATTTTCTCAACAATCCAGGCCAGCAGGCCATTGTAGTTGCTGCTGGCATGCGAACCTGAGACAGGCAAAGATTCTGCACTGCCTGAATTAAACAAGAGAGCTCACAAGACAGTATACGGAGCATTACACACCCTGGAACGTTCACCTTTAGCTGTGAAATTGTGGTGTGCAACAACCAAATCAGAACCCCAACAAAATAAGCGTCTGGTTAAATGGTCACCAGTTCTCGTGGAGTTTGAAACAAATTTTCCTTTTTCAATCTTGAACAAAATTCGCTCTGGACTCAAATCCTTAAGACCTTGGCCAGGCTGAGAGTCTATGCTGGGAAATCTTGATTCTGGTCTGTTATGAGAAGCAACTGGTTCAGTTCGCATTGATTGTAGTAAAAGGCTCGGGCCCAAGCCTGATGACCCTGATTATTTGAGAAACTTTCAATTGAATTAGCTCAACATTTTTCGACTAGAATATGCTGGCTGAATGAAGTCCTTATTAATACCCAGTCGTTTCTCAGGAAACTGTCAAGTGGGTGCAAGCACCTTATATGTTGACCAGGAAACAATTCCATGTTTCTGCAAGACCCATGCAGTGCCATTTGCCTTACAGGCAAAAGGAGAGGCAGAAATCAGGAGGTTGGAAAGGGAAGGACGATTGAACCAGTCTAGTTTGCAGAATGGGCAGCACTGGGCCTACTGATTGTGAAGCCAAAAGGGTCATTTTGTGTTTGTGGGGATTTAAAGCAAATGGTAGACTGCTTTTCACAGCTGGCTGAATACCCAGCCTTGTGCGTACTGAGCTCACACGAAAAACTGACAAGAAGGTGCTCCTTCACGAAACTGGACGAGCCATGTGTACAAGTGGTTAGATGAGGAATAAAAAGTGAGGTCTGCAGATGCTGGAGATCAGAGCTGAAAACGGGTTGCTGTTTAAAGCGCAGCAGGTCAGGCAGCATCCAAGGAACAGGAAATTCGACGTTGCGGGCAAAAGCCCTTCATCAGCTTTATGATGAGGAATCCCAGATGTATGCAACAATTAATGCCCACAAAGGTTTGTACCAATATACGAGACTGCCATCAGCCTGTGCCATTTTCCAACTGACAATGGAGAGCATTTTACATGAGATACCCCAAGTCGCCATTTATCTGGGTAATGTGTCAAGAAAGAGAAAAGTCAATAAAGTGCACTGCGAGAATTTAGAAACGACACTTGAACATTTCTCCAAGGTGTGTGCACATTTCAGGAAGGAAAGTATCCATATAAACAACATCCATTGGCTTACCTCTATCCACCAGCATTGTCGCCTCTTTAATACTGAGCTTTACAGGCATAACCTAACCTCTATGAATCCATGCTGACTCTCTTTGATTAGCAGGCATTTTTTGAAGCGATTGGTACCCTACTCTAGATTACAGATTCTAACAAATTTCCCATCACAGAAGTCAGGTTGACTCATCTGTAATTCCCTTATTTCCATCTGTCTCCCATCTCAAAGAGTGGAATGACATGAGCAAATGCCCAAATCCAGAGGTACAACTCCTGAATCCAGGTAAATCTGAAACATTATGGTGAGGACATTGGCAAAATGTTCTCCTACCTCCTTTAATGCCCACAGATGTAAGCCATCAGAATTTGTCACTCTACAGTTCAATTCATTTCATAGAAGATCATAGAATCTCCCCAGTCTTTTGGCTCAACAAGTCCAACTTATGAAGAGTAACTGACCAAGACCCATTGCCCTACCCAATGACTCTCCATTAACCCCTCATAAATGCACCTGACCTGCACATCACTGAATACTGTGGGCAAAGTAGTGTGGGCAATTCACTTAAATTGCTCATTTTTGGGTTGTGGGAGGTAACTGGAGCACACAGAGGAAACACACGCAGATACCAGAAGAATGTGCAAATGCCACACAGGCAGTATTTCGGGATTAGAATCAAGCCTGGATCCCTCACGCTGTGCAGCAGCAGTACTAAACACTGAACCACCGTGCTGCCCCATTTCCCCACTACTGATGATATATGTTTGCTGATTTTATTGAGACATTGCCCTGATCTTCTATTAATTACTGTGAATCTTCCAGCAGACTACCCTCCTTTTCTGGTCTCAATCCTGAAACAAATTAATCGTTCAGCATGCCTGCTATTTCAACACTATCATTCAAAATATCCCCACTCTCAGCCTTCAGTGGGGACCAGCATTAATCTAAGTAGCTGCATTCCCTTTCTCTAACCAGAAACTCATTTCTTCCTGTATTTTACATTCCGTGGACGTTTCCTTTCATCATCCTTTTTAGCTGATCTGATAAACTGCTTTGTGACCTACCATGTCAATCCATATCTTTGTCACTTGCTGTGGGACGTGGTGATGGTTCTCTGTGTTTTTTTCATTTTATGCTGCCCTTGACTGATCTGGAAGGGTTAGTGCACTGCAAAAATGATGGAACAGTTGCTAAAGACGAATGATGAATGAAGATATTATTTCTAAATATTCATTGCAATTCTCCCACTGTTAGCTTTTTTGAAAAAAACTTGCTACGCACAGTATTTATCTTTGAAAGATAGTGCTTTTTTATTGATTACAGGAGATTGAGAGAGGACATGATCAAAGTGCATAAAACTATAAGGGGCATAGACTGGGACTGATAGGAAAAAACACTTTCTCCTTCATGGTGAGATCAATGTGCAGGGGCATAGACTTAAGTGAGGGGCAAAGGTTATCGAGGAGATGCGAGGAAAAGATTTGGTCGCATTCAGGGTAGATGGAATTTATAAGGATGTTACCAACAGTGGACAGCTTGAATTATTAGAGTCAGAGCCAGAGTCATACAGCATGGAAACACGGGACCTTTTTCCCTGAAACTTTGGAGGCTGAGCGGAGACCCTTTTGAGTTCCATAAACTCATGAGGGGCATGGAAAGGTTGAATATGCAAGGCCTTTTCACCAGGATAGGGGTGTTCAAGATAGAGGGTGTAGGTTTAGGGTGAGAGTGGAAAGTTTTAAAAGTTACCTATGGATGAGCGTTTTCACGCAGAGGGTGTGCATATGTGGAATGAGCTGCCAGAAGAAGTGGAGGATGATGATGTGCAAGGAAGCATTTCCTTGCTTAACAAATCTAATCCCTCCTTTTTTGTTGAACAGTTACAGGGTTTTTCTTTCAAAGAATAGTTTACAGGAAGAAGCGCTGATATTTCCATTCTCAGCGAGTGACATGAATGGAAAGCAGTGAAATCCATTCACTAACACATTGCTAGTACGAAGGATGTTTTTCCAGTTTTCAACCTAATTAGTGATTTGATAAGTACTTTCCAGAAATTTAGACAAAGGTGACAAGTTTTAGAAAGGCAAATCGGGGCAGGACTTCTACACTTAATGGTAAGGTCCAGAGGGCCGTTGCCAAACCAAGAGACCTTGGGGTGCAGGTTCATAGTTCCTTGAAAGTGGAGTCACACATTGACAGTATAGAAAAGAAGGTGTTTAATGCACTTACCTTTTTTGGCAGTGCATTGAGTATAGGAGTTGGGATGTCATGTTGTGGCTGTACAGATGTTTGTTTGGCCAATTCTAGAAAATTGCGATCAACTCTGCTCTCCCTGCTCCAGGAAAGATGGTGTTAAATTTTAAAGTGTGCAAAAAAGATTTACAAGGGTGTCGCCACTGTTGGAAAGTCTAAGCTATAGGAAAAGGCTGGATAGGCTGGGGCTTTTCTTCATGGAGCACTGAAGGCTGAGGGGTATGGATAGAGTAACTGGTCAAGGTATTCCCTCCAGAGTAAGGGGGTCCAAATGTAGATAGCATTGGTTTAAGGTGAGAGGGGAAGGAGTTAAAAGGGATTCTAGGGGCAACTCTTTCATGCAGAGAGAGATGAATGTATGGAATGAACTGCCAGATAAAATGGTGGAGGCTGGTGCAAATTCAACATTTAAAAGGGATCTGGAAGGGCACATCAGCAGGGTGATTTGAGAGGAATATTGGCTAAATTCTGCAAGATGGGGCTTGATTAATTTAGGATATCTGTTCAGTGTGGACCAGTTGGACTGACGGGTTTGGTTCCCTGCTGTACATCTCAATGACTCTAAGTGACTCAAAGCAATTGTTGGGGGCTTGGCGTACAGAATAGACAATTGGTTGTGTACGTGGAGAGAGCAAACCATGTGCAAGACCAAGTTTAAATATATACTTTCTCGTATGAAATAATTATTTATTTCTCTTACTTGAAGGCAGCCTTTGTTAAACTGTTCGATCACTTGACAGCTTCATTTGATTATATTTATGTTCATCAACGGGTTCATTTATCTTATGGCATATTTCAGTTTCTCAGTGGTTATCCACTGTCCTTCATGCTGCCAATCCCAAACTACAGGTCCACTTGTTGATTAGTGTGTGAATATGGTCTCTTACCATGAGTGCTGATGTTCTCATATTCCTGTGGGACATCATTAAGAATGTGTCTGTCCTGTAAGACAGGATTATTTAATGTAATGGTGTCAAATTCATGATTCTGAACATCGTATTTGTAATGTGATGTCATTCTATATCAGTTTGCATTGTGATCATGTTAAAATGGGTCCTTAGAACATTTAAATCCAAAGCTCTTTGGCTAGGAGGACAGCTTGGTTAATTGTTGAGAACACAGAAAGACAGTTTTATACCTTGTTCATTTTTAAATATTCATCCATTAACAGAATGATGCCCATTAAGCCAATAGAACATGTTCAATCTGATTTTGTATACAATAGTAACATATTCAACTGACAATTTACACCTACATAGAGATGTTATAATTCTTTATGTTCAACACCACGAACCCATACTCTTTGTTCATAAGACACAGCTTAATATGGGATGGAAATTCCTTTTACATATTAATATGCTTTCTGACAGCCCTAATGCAATCTCAACTCAAATGGAAGACTGTTCAAACTGCAATTGCTAACTAATTTCAGTTCTCCCTCTTACAGTTAATTGTGACTGAGTTCCTGCATTTAATGAGCTCTGTCTGGTTCACTTACACTTTCTACACTGATCAGTTTGTGAACATTTGTTGTCAGAAACTGAAACTGAAATATTGTACAGTGAAAACAGTAGCTTTTCATTCTAAACAGTATTCCCATTTTCATAACAGAGGGACCTATGATTGTGGTTGACAATGTAGAGTGGTCTTGTCAAATGAAGGCCAGCTACTATACAGAAGTCGCATGGATGGTGTATGACTGGTTAACACCATTACTCCCATTCAGTTTAGTTTTGCTCTTCAACGCTATGACAGTCAGATACGTTTTAGTGGTGAATCGGATCCGTACAGGATTGAGGAGTCAGAACACAGAAGAGAAGCACAGTGATCCTGAGATGGAGAGCAGAAGGAAGTCAATGATTTTACTGTTTGCCATATCGAGTAGCTTCATATTGCTGTGGTCACCTTATGTAATAACGTTCTTATATTATCAATTTGCAGCAATTGATCCCAAATATTACAATGATAGTTTGCATGTATTTGCAAGAATAGGATGTATGCTGCTGAGTTTGAGTTGCTGCACAAATACATTTATTTATGAAGTAACTCAGTCGAAGTTCAGGGAACAGTTCATTCGCGTTGTAAAGTATCCACTGACTTCAATCAGCAGAATCTGTACTTTCAGAATGAATTGATTGTAGTCTGTAAGACAGTAACATATGCGTCTGTTTTCCTAAGTAGCAAACTTGTATCAACTGATTGGTATCAAAAATGTTAGTTTTTATGAAAATCTGAACAGCAGCGTTGACTTATCTTCGATTGGATTGCCTTATTTTGGATTGCCATAATATTGAGAGAAGATTTTTATTTTTCCCCTGAAGTAAATATAATGAAGACTTCATTCAAGAAAGGTATACCATTGCAGCATCCACAGACATTTGGGAAAACACGCAAAAAATCAACAGGAAGAACTGAATTAGGGAGGTTGCATTCCATCAATGAGGTACCAATTAATTTAACCATTGAGCCACTCATTAGTGTTGGCATTGAATTGCAAACGAGACCACTCACACTCTGCCTGCCTCGTTTCAGTTTTGTTTTGCAATAGCCTTTCCCTTTGTTTCATTTACCTCAGTGATGACTGTTATAGTCTGAAATGATGTTATTATAGGACAGCTGAGATTGGAGACAGAGTGTCGGATTGCCGGTTCATCTTTATTTCCTTTCACATTTAATGTGGTTGCCTTTTGATGAAAGGTAAGTGTGCATCTCTGCACATTTGGTTTTAATAATGAAAAAACACACAATTAAAGGAAATGAAAATAATGAGAAAGTGTCTGTGCTCTTTCCATAAAACGTTTGAAAGATTTAAACCACGTGGCAAAAATGTCCTGCCATCTGGCTTTACTATAGTCAATTGAGAGAGTTTTATTCTATGTGACATCAGTAGCTGTGACTTAGCTGTTTCTTTCACATCCTGTTCCTGGGTGTTTATCGAACTTTACCTTCATTATTCACACAACAGAATATTTCTATTGGCTTTTTTGGAACTATTTGCTGAGTTATTTGCTTGAAACCTGTTACATTTCAAATATGCCTCAAGAGGGATAGATCTCTCTCTGGTCCAATCAGAGAGCCCTGAATAACTGACACAAACAGGAGTGTCCATGCAGCATTGCCCTTTGAGAAGGACACTGCTTGTCATTGGCCATTAGGGTGTTTCCTTTCTTCCTGGTGGTGGAAGAGAACAAAAGATTTCCACACTTGTTCTTCACTGTGTCTGACACCTGCACACAAATGACATAGATGCTGGGGAAAAATGAACGCTACTGCTGTTAGGCAGTAGTGTAGGGAAGAAAGAAAGAGAAAAAAAATAAAAATAAGGAGATTCAGAGGCTTTGTTCATTCTAGGAGACAGCTCTGAGCTAGCTGAGTCAATAACATGTACAATAACGAGATAATGGCCTCTCTGAAGATGTGTGTGTGTGTGTGTGTGTGTGAGAGAGAGAGAGAGTTGGTGATGATTTAGTCCATCAGAGATGATTCAGAGAAAGTCATCAACAATTAGAAATTGTTGCTCTAATTAAGAACTAGAACTTCTTAAAAGAACATTGAAAAGGCATCTGGATGTGTGCATGAATAGGAAGAGTTTAGTAGGATGTGAGCTAAATGCTGACAAACAAGATTAGATTAATTTAGGATATTTTGTCAAGTTGGACTAAAGGGTCTGTTTCCGCATTGTGCAACTCTGACTGTGTGTTTCTAAGTGGCTTGTGAGATAATAGATGTATTGGTGACAATATTCGAAAATTCAGAACCAAATCTGGAAAGGTTAAATGAAATTGGAAAGTAGTTGATACTGTTCTTATATTAAAGGAGGAAAGGGTACAGAAAGCAGGAAATGTAGGTCAGTTAGCCTGGTATTGCATTTGGGTTCCAGGAATCATTTGATAAGGTGCCTCATGAAAGATTATTACAGAACATTGGAGTTGATCCTACAGGGGATCACATCAGAATTAATGGAATGGATGCCAGAGTCGATTGATGACATAACACCAATATGGCTGCCACCCAATGGGATAGCCCAATTTCGTCAATGGCTCATTTTTCCTGTTACTTTAGAAATGACCCTTAGCTTTGAACTCCCACACTCTAGGCAAAAGAACCTTAGTATTAACCTCACCCATGTCCCTCATGATATTTTAAAACTCTATAAGGTCACCATTCAGCCTCTTATTCCAGTGAACAAAGTCCTAGCCGATCCAATCTCTCATTATAATACAAACCCGTCAATCCTGGCAACATTCTGGCAAATCTCTTCAGAACTCTGCCCAATTCATTTTTTTCAAAATATTTCTCGGCATGTTGGCGTCGCTAGCAGGACCAGCATTTATTGTCCGTCCCTATTTGCTCCTTGAGAAGATGGTGGTGTGCTACCTTCTTGAACCGCTGCAGATCACCTCCTACAGGTAAACCCACAAAGCCCTTAGGTACAGAATTTGAGGGTTTTGACCCCGTGACAGTGAAGAGGCAGCAATATATTTCCAAGTCAGGATGGTGAGTGGCTTCGTGGGGAAAGAAAACCATTTGGTATTCCCAAATATCTGCTGCTCGAGTTCATTGAGGTGGAAGTGGTCGTAGATTTGGAAGGTGCTGTCACAGGATCTTTGATGAATTTCTGCAGTGCAGCTTCTAGATGATACACATTCTGCTACAGAGCATCAGAAGAGCTGGGATTAGATCCTTTTGGATGTGTGGGGGCTACTTTGCCTTTTGAGTGTTGGAGCTGCACCCAACTTGGCAAGTGGGGAGTGTTCCATCACACTCCTCACTTACGACTTGTAGATGGTGGACAGGCTTTGTACAGTCAGAAGGTGAGTTAGTCACTGCAGATTTCCTAACCGCTGACCTGTACTTGTAGCCATTGCAGTTTTCTGGTGCATCCAGTTGAGTTGCTGGTCAATGATAACACTCAGAATGTTGAGAGTGGGGGATACATTGAGTGACAAGGGGTGGTGGTTAGACTGTCCCTTATTGGAGATGGTTATAGCCTGGTATTTGTGTGGCATGAATGTTACTTGCCACTTCTCAGCCCAAGCCTGGATATTGTCCACATCTTGTTCGATTTGAACATGGACTGTTTCTGTATCTGTGGAGACTTGAAAACTGCTGAACATTGTATAATTGTCATTGAATATCCCCACTACTGACCTTATGATGGGGGGAAGGTCATTTCTGATGACGTTGAAGATGTTTGAGCCTTGGGCACTATCCTGAGGAGCTCCTGCAGAGATATCATGGAGCTGAGATGACTGGCCTCCAACAATTACAGCCATCTTCCTGTGCCAGCTATGACCCTAACCACTGGAGTGTTTGCCTCCTTATATCCACTGATTCCAGTTTTGCTAGGGTCCTTGACGCCACATTTGGTCAAAATCAGCATTTATATCATGAATTGTCACTCTCACCTCCCCACTGGAATTCAGCTCTTTTGTCCATGTTTGAACCAATGTTGTAATGAGGTCCAGAGCTGAGTGGCCCTGGTGGAAACTAAACTGGGTGTCACTGAGCAGGTTATTGCTGAGCAGTTGCTGCTTGATAGCACCTTCCATCACTTTACTGATGATCGAGAGTAGACTGATGGGATGGTAATTACCTGGGTTGGATTTGCCCTGCTTTTTTATGTACAGTGTGTCCTTACAATAGCAAGGTGACAAGAACAGCACACAATAATCCAGAAGACGCCCTCACTCACCACAAATGGGACCCCCATGGCCTTACCCTTTCCTGCTTTGTCATCTCACGCAGTCAAAAGGTCATTGAGATCTTATTCTTTTTCACCTGACCAGTTGGATTTTCTCTTGCATTCTGCTCTTTTCAGGTGCCTCACAATTTTGAACATGTTTATCAATATTCATCTCTGTTTTCCCAAACAGTTCAAGTGTCTCCAACTTATTTCACAACATTCACTTCTCTCTGGAACTATTTGCAATGATCCTTTTTGCAGCCTCCCTATTGCCGATCGAAGGTTAAGGAAATTTGGTATGCCCACAATGACTCTTACCAACTGTTATGGATGTACCATAGAAAGTATTCTTTCTGAATTCATCATAGCTTGGTATGGCGATTACTCTGTCTAACACTGCAAGAAATTACAGAAAGCCATGAACACACCCCTGTCCATCACGCAAACCAGCCTTCCTTCCACTGACACTGTCTACATTTCCTGCTGTCTCAGGAAAGCAGCCATATAAAATCAAGGACCCCCCAGCCGCGGTTATACTCTCTTCAGTCAGACAAAAGATACAAACATCGGAAAACACATATCAACAGATTCAAGAACAGCTTCTTCCTCACTTTTATATGACTTATGGAGGGTTCCTTCGTACATTCGAGTTGATCTTTCTTCGCACTTTCTCTGTAACTGTAACACTGTATTCTGCATTCTATTCCATTACCCTGATGTACTTATGGAAGGTATGTTTTGTCTGGATAGCCAAAAGCAATACTTTTCACTGTATCTTAGTACATGACCATATCAAATTCCATATCCTTCATTAACTGCTCTCACCCCTGCTGTCCTGTTATTCGATATCCTCCTGCTCCTGCCTTATGTCTTTGGAATCCGACTCTTTATTTTGGTCTGTTCCTCTGTAGTCTTCCAGACAAATTGAATCACTTTCACTTACCCCACATTGAAATTCCACCTTTCGTTTGTCCACCCATTCCACCACCCTCCCCATGTCCATTTGAAGTTTGTCATCATCCTCCGAGAGCATCTGGAGCTCGGTTGGCTGGGCAGCTGAGTGACACACTTCTTTGGACTGTCGGAGGAAACCGGTGCACTCAGAGGAAACGCACGCAGAATGTGCAAACTCCACAAAGACAGTTGCCTGAGCGCAGGATCGACCCCTTACTTTTACATTAAGAAGACTGCATTTTATCTTAATTCTGCATTTTTCGGCTTCTCTAACTAAGACATTGTACCTGAGTACTTTGTTCCTAAGATGATATGGTGTGCGGCTGTAGTGTATGTTTCTCACTGCACTCTTGTACCTTTTACTTGAATAGATTATGCAATAAAACCTGAACCTAAATCTAAATATAAAGGGTGACTTGGTGATGGAACACTAGCCTCTGTGAATTTCATTATTGGCAAGAGTGGAATTAACATTTCAACATGCAAAAGCACCTCCTTATACCTAAATGTCGTTTTGGATACTGCTGAGGGGTGGGAGTTGAAAGGGGGGGGGTCCCAACTTGGGGAAAGCTATAGTGGCCAGTTGTTTGACATGGAGCCTGGCTCTGTGGCTCAGAAGAGAAGGGGGTAGAGCAGGAGAGTGATTCTAATAGGAGATTCAATCGTGAGAGGAATAGACAGGAGATTCTGTGGTCGCGAGTGAGACTGCAGGGTGGTCTGTTCTTGGGTGCCAGGGTCTGGGATATTTAAGTCAACAGGATTCTTAAGGAGGAGGGAGAGCAGACAGAAGTCGTGTTATGTATCAGTTAAAAATGGCATAGAAAGCTAAAGGAATAAGGACCAGAAAAATGAGTATAGGGAGTTAAGTTGGAAGCTCGAAGGAAGGGCAAGCATAGTAGTCATCTCAGAATTGCTACCGGTGCCACGTGCTCATGAGGCAAGGGACAGAGAGTGAGTGTAGATTAACGTGTGGCTGCAGAACTGGTGTAGGAGTGATGGCTTCAGATATAGAACATAGAACATAGAACAATACAATGGTGTGCCGAACATTTGTCCTAGCTTAAGCACCTATCCATGTACCTATCCAATTGCCACTTAAAGGCCACCAATGGTTCTGACTCTGCCACTCCCACAGGCAGCACATTCCATGCCCCCACCACTCTCTGGGTAAAGAACCTACCCCTGACATCCCCGCAATACCTTCAACCCTTCACCTTTAATTTTTGTTCCCTTGTAACACTCTGTTCTACCAGGGGAAAAAGTCTCTGGCTGTCTACTCTATCTATTCCCCTGATCATCTTATAAACCTCTATCAAGTCACCCCTCATCCTTCGCCGTTCCAATGAGAAAAAGCCTAGCACTCTCAACCTATCCTCGTATGTCCTGTTCTCCATTCAGGCAACATCCTCGTAAATCTCCCCTTCACCCTCTCCAAAGCTTCCACATCTTTCCTAAAATGAGGCAAACAGAACTACACACAGTACTCCAAATGTGGCCTTACCATGATCCTATACAGCTGTGGATCATTGAGATGCCTTCTGGGAAAGGTGGGACCTTTACAAGAAGGATTGGCTGCACTGGAACTGGAGGAGCACCTATATGCTAGGAAGAAGGCTTGCCACAGCTCTTTGGGAAGGTTGTAAAGAGTTTGCCAGGATTGTGAGAACCTGAGATTCGGATCAGATGATGGAGTAGCTCGTGAACAGCCAGATACAGTCTGCAGAAAGTCTGTGATGAGGGATGGGCACTTGATAGGGCAACAGTGCAGTCAGTGTGATGGATTGAAGTATGTCTATTCTATTGCAAGAAGTATCAGGAATAAGGGTGATGAACTCAGACCATGGATCATTATTTGGAACTCTGATGTTTTAGCCATTACAGAGACTTGGCTATCACAGAGGCAGGAATGGTTGCTGTATGTTCCAGGGTTTAGATGTTTCAAAAGTAATAGTGGGGGAGGTAATGGAAATAGAGACGTGGCATTGCTAATCAGGGATAGTATCACAGCTGAAGAAAGGGATTTCTTCAATGAGAGTTTGTGCACAGAGTCAGTATGGGTGGAAGTCAGAAACAGGAAAGCATCAGTCAATTTATTGGGAGTTTTCTCCAGCCCCATGCAGAAGTGAGAGAGTTGCTGTCATGGCTGACTTTAACTTCCCTAATATTGTTTGAAACCTCCTTAGATCAATTCGCTTGGATGGAGCAGTTTTTGTTTGGTGTGTCCACAAAGCTTTAGAAGGTGGGATGATGAAAAACCCTAAGGCATTCAACTGTTTTGTGAGGAACAAGACGGCTGATCAGGGACGACAGTGGATGGAACTTGAGCCTGGAGGCGGAGGAAGTAGAGGAAGTCAATAATAAACACCTTACTTCAGTATTCAGTACCGAGAGGGACCTGATGTTTCTGAGGACAGCGTGAAACAGACTGATATGCTAGAAAGATTGATGTTAGGAAGAAGAATGGGCTGAAAATTTTGAAAACCATCAGGATGGATGAAGCCCCTGCGCCAGATGGCATATACATTCGATTGATACAACAAGCAAGGGAAGGGATTGCACTGCCTTTGGTGATGATCTTGACATCCTCACTGTTCACTGGAATATAACTAGATGATTTGAGGATGGCAAATGCTATTCCCTTCTTCAAGAAAGGGAAAAAGGACCATCCTGGGAATTATAGACCAGTCAGTCTTACGTCAATGGTTGTCAAATTGTTGGAGAGGATTCTGAGAGACTGGGTTTATGATTAGTTGGAAAACCATAGTTTGATTAGTGATAGTCAGCATGGTTTTGTGGAGGGCAGGTCATGCCTCACAAACCTCACTAAATTCTTTGAGGATGTGACAAAACACTTTGGTGAAGATAGAACTGTGGATGCGGTGTACATGGATTTTAACAAGGCGTTTGATAAGGTTCCCCATGGTTGGCTCATTCTGTAAATAAGGAGGTATGGGATACAGGGAAATTTGGCTCTCTGCATACAGAGTTGGTGGCTCATAAAAGACAGAGGATGATAGTAGATGGAATGTATTCAGCCTGGAGCTGGGTGACTAATGGTGTTTCACAGGGATCAGTTCTGAGACCTCCGTTCCTTAAAATATTTATAAATGACTTGGATGAAGATGTGGAAGGGTGCGTTAGTCAGTTTGCCAATAAAATGAAGGTTGGTGGAGTTCTGGGTAGCGTGGAGGGCCATTATAGGTAGCAACCAGACATTGAGAGGATGCAAAACCAGACTGATAAGTGGCAGATGGAGTTCACCATGTAAAATTGGGAAGTGATTCCATTTGGAAGGTCAAATTTGATTGTAGAATATAGTGTTAAAGGCAGGATTCTTGGCAGTGTGGAGAAACAGAGGGATCTTGAGGGCTGTGTCCACAGATCACTCAAACATTGATACCCAAGTTGACAGGTTTGTTAAAAACACTTATGGTGTGTTGGTTTTCATTATCAGGGTGATTGGGTTGAAGAACCACAGGATAATACTACACATCTGTATCGCCCTATTTAGACCACACTTGGAATGTTGTGTTCAGTTCTGTTCACCTCATTATAGTAAAAGATGTGGAAACTTTAGAGAAGGTGCGAAGGAGATTTCCTAGGATGCTGCCTGGACTGGAGGGCAGGTCTGATGAAATTATGTTACAGTAGCTCGGCCTTTTTCTCATAGCAGTAAAGGATGAGAGGAAACTTGATTGAGGAGAACAAGATGCTGAAATGCATAGATAGAGTGGATAGCCAAAGAGTGATGGGTGTGTGGAATGCACTGCCAGCAGTGGTACTAGACTCTGATACATACGGGGCATTTAAGCGACTCGTGGATAGGCAAATGGAAGTTAGTTCAATGAAGGGACTGTAACTTAGTCTGATCTTAGACTAGGATAAAAGGCTGGTACGACATCAGGGGGCCACGGGACTGTCCTGTATTCTACTGTCAATGTTCCACGTTCCATGGTTTTAGCTGAAGCCCGGCGGGACATCAAACAGGCTGGAAAATGCAATAAGTGGACCATTTGAGTTCCATGATATTCTGACAGACGTGAACACCCTCACCAGGCCGACTGAGCTTGGGGGACACCACTTGAGTGAAGATATTTGCATAGTGTCATTCAGAAGATATCCCGAACAGAGGGACAACAGATCATCCTACGTCAAATCCCCAATACAAAGCCAAGTCCTGACCAAACCGTTTAAATTTTCCCGAGGAGCAGACCAGCAGGTCATTGTAGTTGGGGTGTAATATGAAGCTTTACAAGTCCACTTAGAATCAATGCACAAGATTTATTCTCGGAATGTTAGCAACATTATAGAATTGTGAGGATTACTAGGCACCAATGTTTACTAATGAAGGAAATGTTGATAATTTTCGATGGAAGTGGAGACAGTAAATTTAATGTGGTGTGAAATTGGTTTGAAAGGAGGTTAAACAAAGGTAGTCGAGGCTTGAGTGGATTTAAGGCCTGTTCTGTTCCATTTCAATTTATGACTTTGAAAGGAAGAAAAGAGTAAATTATGAAATAAGTTGTTATCTTCATTCAGATTCTAGAAGAAGGAAGAATCCACGAAAGGACTTGGGAGCAGCGAATTTGCCAAGTTTAGCTCAGAACAAACGGAGCGATTTCAAAGGGAAGTTTTCAAATTTCCAGTGTAGCTATTTTTAAATGACAAATGGACAAACAGCACACAATGAATGAAAACATTAAAACAAAGATCCTTGGGCTAATTGACATTGAGGTCATTGCAAATGCAGGAAGACTGTTGTCAATGACTGCTACATCCAGAAACACAGGTTTCAGGGTAAGGCATAAATCATTTAGTCTTAAGAAGATTTGTATCTCAGGTTGAGGTTTTGGATGTGGGTTTGCTCGCTGAGCTGCAAGGTTCATTTCCAGATGTTTTGTTACCCTACAAGGTAACATCTTCAGAGGGCCTCAGGTGAAGCAATGCTGAAAATTCCTGCTCTCTATTTATATGTTTGGGTTTCTTTGGGTTGATAATGTCATTTCCTGTGGTGATGTTATTTGCTGAGGTAAAGTCACTTCCTGTTCCTTTTCTCAGTGGGTGGTAGATGGGGTCGATGTGTTTGTTAATAGAGTTCCAGTTGGAATGCCATGATTCTAAGAATTCTCGTGTATGTCTTTGTTTGGCTTGTCCTAGGTTGGATGTGTTGTCCCAGTCGAAGTAGTATTCTTCCTCATTTATATACAGACCCCTTGGCATCATGATAACTCAAAAAACCACCAACAAGCAAAACAGCAGCTAATGAACTTGAAAGGTCCTGTACAGACAACGAGTAAAAATGATGTAATTTACAAAATACCGTGCAGGAGTGTAACAAACATTACATTGGACAACAGGCAGAAAACTAGCCACCAGGATACATGAACACCAACTAGCCACAAAAAGAAATGATTTTCTCTCACTAGTATCCTCACATACAGATGAGGAAGGACACAACTTTAACTGTGACAACACATCCATCCTAAGGCAAGCCAAACAAAGACATGCACGAGAATCCCTAGAAGCATGGCATTCCAACCGGAACTCTATTAATGCCTCACAGCACCAGGGCCCAAGTTCGATCCTGTCTGTGTGGAGTTTGCACGTTCTCTCCGTGTCTGCATGGGTTTCCTCCAGGTGCTCCGGTTTCCTCTCACTATCCAAAGTTGTGCAGGCAAGGTGAATTGGCCATGCTAAATTACCCATAGTGTTAGGTGCATTAGTCAGAGGGAAATGGGTCTGCGTGAGTTACTCTTCGAAGGGTCGGTGTGGACGCGTTAGGCAACAAACACATCGAGTTACACTCCATCTACCACCCACTGAGAAAAGGAACAGGAAGTGACTTCACCACAGGAAGTAACACGACCACAGGAAATGACGTCACCAACCCAAACATATAAATAGAAAGCAGGAATTTTCAGCATTTCTTCGCCAGAGGCCCACTGAAGATATTACCTAGTAGGATAATGAAACGTCTGGAAATGAGCCTACATCCATAAACCATTGAGCACAAAGATAGCAAAAATAAATTCATCCAGAGTGTGGTGACACCATGGAATTCTCGTTCTTAGCCATGAATATTTTCAAGAAGACAGTAGTTTTTTTTTCAAGCTAAAGTGATTAAAGCATGTCAGGAGAAACCTGGGAGCAGTGTCCTGAGTTTTATGATCAGCCATCATTAATATTGGGTGGTGAAGTAGATTTGAAAGATCGAATGGACAAACCCTGCTCGTATATTCTACGTCTCTATGTTTGATTGGTGTGCCTGCTTGAAGCAGCATCTTATGAGCTTCAGCTGCTGTATTACTTTGTTTGTTTATCCAAGGTCGCTGGATCTCTCAACCACAAGTGCTGGTTTACGTCTCTGGTGGAGTTTGGGAGGCTGTATTAATTTAGAAAACTGAGAAGCAACGTTTTCATGCAGAAGATGATGCATGTATGGCATGAAGTGCCAGATGAGATGACAGACACTGGTTCAATTATAACGTTTAAAAGGCATCTGGGTAGGCATCTGAATAGAAAGGATTTAGAGGGATATGGACCAAATGCTGGCAAATGGGACAACGTCAGACTGGACCAAGGATCTGTTTCTGAGCTGTATAACTATATGATTCTCTGATTTCTGCAATCCATTGCCCACTGGGATTGTTCTACAATGAGTCACTCAGGCTGTAAGCCTTCTCTTTGGTATTTTCCTATGAAGTCAGAACTGAATAATTTGAATGCAACAGGGACTGAATATCTCGGGGCTAATATATTTTCCATAACAGATTGGAAATAGCAATGATGCAACTTTAACATTCCCTTGGGAATCCGAAAGAGTATAAAGTGGTTTCAGAGCTCAGTAATACTATGTTCAACAGAAAGGTTTTGACTTCATCACACAGGAGTAGAACGTTCATATGCAAAATGCTACCATTGTTCACCATTATTGATAAAGTATATTACATCACTATTGCTGCTATTGGAGTCCCTGGTAAGTTCTTTTTAAATATTCATTCATGGGATGTGCACACCGTTGATTAAGCCAGCATTTATGACCCAGAGAGTAGTTTAAGAGTCAGCCACATTGCTGTGGGTCTGGAGTCACATGTAGAAAAGACCACATCAGGATTGCATTTTTCTTTCCTAAAGGACATTAGTGACCAGGATGGAACTTTCTAACAATCCACAATTCATTCACCAATATCAGTAAACTCTTAATTCCAGATTTTTATCTTCATTAAATTCAAATTCCACCATCTGCCATTAGGATTCAATCCTGGTTCTCCAGTATCTTACTGGTGTCTCTGGATTAATACTCCAGTGATAATGGCACAGGGTCATTCCCTTCTCTGAGCAGAACTTTGAAAGTTGCATCAATCCATGCAATGGAACACTATGCCACCATGCTTGTATTTTGCTCGAGGTTTTTGCCACTTGTGTTTGCTGTGGGTCACTTCGCACTGCGCAACAGCGCACATGCATTATCAGGATAGTTCTAAGTTTTGATTTGGTCTCAATAATAGCACAGTCCCTGTGAGCAGTAGATTGCAGAGATCAGAGACTCATGGAGTTATGCAGCATAGAGACATAGTCCTCGGACAAACCAGATATTAAGACAGTGGCAGGGTAAGACACTGTAGTCCAAACTACTTTCTCTCCAGTTCCTTCTCCCTTTCCTTTCTTTTAATCTCCTCTGCAGTATTTTTTTCTTCACAACCCCACCCCCGAATCTTTGACCAAACCCTACCTGGGAAATGGAGACAAATCATGACTGGAGACAGGGTGGGAGCTGAGCACACGGGTCATGCCCACAGTGGCAGTAGAGTGCTCTGGGACTGAATACCAGAGTAACAGCAGCAGGGAAATCCTTAATGGTAGGGTTCTGGGGACTGGTGCCAAACAAACAGACCTTCGAATGTAGGTTCATAGTTCCTTGAAAATGAAGTCGCAGATAGGCAGGACAGTAAAGAAAGTGTTTAGTACACTTACCTTTATTGGGCAGCGCAGCATATAGGAGTCGGGGTGATATGATGTGGCTGTACAAGACATTGTTTAAGCCTGCTAAAGGAGAAATGTTATTAAACTTGAAAGTCTTCAGAAAAGATTTACATGGATATACATGGGAGTTCTGAGCTGTAGGGAGAGGCAGGAAAGGCTGGGGCTGGTTCTCTATAGAATCGAAGGCTGAGGGTCATAGATAGAGTAAATAATCAAGGTTTTCTCTCCAGGGTAATGGACTCCAAACATAGACAGCATTGGTTTAAAGTGAGAGAGGAAAAATTTAAAAGGGTTATAAGCAGCAGGTTTTCATGCATAGGGTGAACTGTATATGGAATGAGCTGCCAGAGGAAGTGCTGGAGGCTGTTATAATTATAATATACGAAAAGCATCTGGATGGATACATGAATAAGAAGAACTTAGAGGGATATTGGCTATATACTGGGACTAGATTAATTTAGGATATCCAGTCAGCATGGATGAGTACACTGAAGGGTCTGTTTCTGTGTTGGAACCAAAGTGACTGAAAGCAACTGTTGGAGTGCAGAACAGATGTTTGGTTGAGTACACTGAGAGAGCAAACCATTTGCAGGAACACGCTCAAATATACATTTTAATATTCTTCTTGTGGGCGGCACGGTGGCACAGTGGGCGGCACGGTGGCACAGTGGTTAGCACTGCTGCCTCACAGCGCCTGAAGACCCGGGTTCAATTCCCGACTCAGGCGACTGACTGTGTGGAGTTTGCACGTTCTCCCCGTGTCTGCGTGGGTTTCCTCCGGGTGCTCCGGTTTCCTCCCACAGTCCAAAGATGTGCGGGTCAGGTGAATTGCCATGCTAAATTGCCCGTAGTGTTAGGTAAGGGGTAATGTAGGGGTATGGGTGGGTTTCGCTTCGGCGGGTCGGTGTGGACTTGTTGGGCCGAAGGGCCTGTTTCTACACTGTAAGTCTAATCTAATCTAAGCCCTAATGCCATCTCAACTGAAAAGGAAGGGTCTTCAACCTACAATTTCCAAACTAATTTCACTTCTCCTTCTTTCAGTTAATGCATTGGCAATTGTGATCCTGTCCCAAGGAAAATGTGGACTCTCCAAGTGCACCACTCATTATCTGGTGGCCATGGCAACAGCAGATCTGATGTTCGTCATCACTAATGTCATATTGTATCAACTGAATCAGTATTTTTACCAGGGATCATTCCTGCACCTCACACCTGCATGCATTGGGATCAGCTTCCTGCTTTCTGTGAGTTCAGACTGTTCGGTCTGGTTCACTGTCACTTTCTCCGCTGATCGGTTTGTCACCATTTGTTGCCAGAAACTGAAACTGAAATATTGTACCGTGAAAACAGCAGCTGTTATTCTTTCAACAAGCTGCACACTTTTCTTTCTAAAAAGTATTCCAATTTTCATGACACGGGAACCTACAATAGTTGTTGACAATGTACACTGGTCTTGTCAAATTAAGGACAGCTATTATACTGAACTCGGCTGGATAGTTTATGACTGGTTTCAGAAGGTATTAACACCATTACTCCCATTCAGCTTAGTTTTGCTCTTCAATGCTTTGACAGTCAGATACGTGTTAGTGGCGAATCGGATTCGTAAAGGGTTGAGGAAGCAGAACACAGAAGAGAAACGCAGTGATCCTGAGATGGAGAGCAGAAGGAAGTCAATGATTTTACTGTTCACCATATCGAGTAGCTTCATACTGTTGTGGTCACCCTTTATGATAATTTTCATATATTATCAAATTGCAGCAATTGATCCCAAATATTACAACAACAGTTTGTATGTATTTGAAAGAATTGGATACATGCTGTTGTGTTTGAGTTGCTGCACAAACACATTCATTTATGGAGTAACTCAGTCGAAGTTCAGGGAACAGTTCATTCACACTGTAAAACACCCACTGACTTCAATCATCAGAATCTTTGTTTTTAGAAAGAATTGATGGCAATGTATAATAAAATATCATATACGACTTTTTTTCCCCGATGCAGTAATGAGTACTAAAAGTCCATCAAATGATTTATATCCAAACCGTTAGTTTATTTGAAAATACGAAGAACAGTATATATTTAACTTCGATTGGATGTTATTTTGCTTTGGTATAGCCATAATACTGAGCCAAGATTTTTACTCTTCACCTGAACTAAATGTAATGAATACTTGGCTTACAAGAGCTGTACCATTGCAGCAGCAACACACGTTAATGAAAATCCTCAAAAAATTGTCAGGAAGAACCGAATTAGGGACATTGCATTCTATCGAATAGGTTCCAGCGAATTTAACCACTGGACCACTCATTAGTGCAGGCAGTGAATTGCAAACGAGTCCACTCACATTTTGTCTGCTCCATTGCAGTTTTGATTTCCTCTCATTTTATTACCTCAGAAATGATTTGTCAGGGTCTGAAATGATGTTATTATTGAACAGTTCGGATTTGAAACACAAATCAGGATTATTGATTCATCCTTATTTCATTTCTCATTTGATGTGGCAGTTTTTCAGTGAAAGACAAGTCTGCAACTCTGCACGTTTGATCTTAGTAATGAAAAGAGACATGAATAAAGGATAAGAAAATAATGAGAACGTATCTGTGCTCTTCACATATAAAATAGTTTGAAAGTTATTAAAGTACATGGCAAAAATATCCTGCCTTCTAACTTTACTGTACTCGAATAAGAGAGTTTCATTCTGTGCAACATCTATAGCTGTGACTGAGCTGCTACTTTCACTTCCTGTTCTTGGTAGTTTGTTAGATTTTTCTTTGTTTATTCACACAACTGAATATACTTAGCATCAAAGGACCCTATCTGATTTATAATCTGGTCCAATCAGAGAGCCCTGACCGACTTACATAAACAATAGTGTTAAGGGCCCTGCTCCCTCTAGGAGACAACCCTGAGCTAGCTGTATCAGTGAAATGTACAATAATGGGTCACTGTCCTCTCTGGAGCTGTGACTGTCTGCATTTGTGTGTAACATGTACAGTCCTCAGCAGAGGGGCATGATGGTGTGTGGGTGTGTGCATGTGTGTGTACGTGTGTGTGTGTGTGTGTGTGAGTGAGTGAGAGAGAGAGAGAGAGAGAGAGAGAGAGAGAATATGTCTGTGCATGTATTTAATGGTGTGTGCATAATATTTACAGGCCCCAGCAGAGGGGAATCAGGCTGTGACTGCCTGTGTTTGAGTCGGTGATGATTCATTCAGTCAGTGATGATTCAGTCAAAGTCATAGACAATTAGAAATCGCAGCTTTAATTAACCAATACATCCTCTTAAAAGGTCATTGAAAAGGGATTTGGACGGGTGCAAGAATAGGAAGGGTTTAAAAGGATTTGGGTGAAATGCTGGCAAACAGGACTCGATTAATTTAGCATATCTGCTTGGCATGGACGAGTTGGGCTAAAGGGTTTGTTTCCGTGCTGTACAACTCTATGACTCCATGTTTCTCACTAGCTCGTGAGACAATAAATGTGTTGGTGTAAAAATTGTAACATTCAGAAGCAAATCTGGAAAGGCTCAATGAGATTGCAAAGTATCAGACAAGGTTCTTCTTTGAAGAAGGAAAGGTTATGGATAGCAGGAATTGTAGGTCAGTTAGTTTGGTGACTCTTAAGGCAAAGTTGTTAGGATTCATCCTGAAGGTGAATCTTATTGGAAAAATTGGGAAGATTGGAATTTTTGAAATGGAGATTATCTTTAGTCAACTACCAGGACTTCTTTGAAGGAGTAATGTGTGTTATTGATGTAGTGGAGCCCATTGATGTATCGTGTTTGGATTTCAGGAGTCATTGGATAAGATGCCACATGAAAGATTGTTGCAGAATATTGGAGTTGATCCTATAGGGGATCACTTCTCAGATACCGCCTGTAGTTTTGTTCTCCTGAATGCAAGGATGTCAATGCAATGGAGGTGGTTCAGGGAGTGTTTAGTTGATTGATATCTGGGATGAATGAGTTACCTTGTGAAAAACAATTTTACAGTCAGCTCTTGTTTTTACTGGAGGTGGGAGTGACTCGATTGGAGTGCGTAAAATCCTGGGTGCACTTGACCAGCTGATAGTGAAAAGGATGTTTTCACTTACATGTCTACCCAGAGCTAGGAGGCACTATGTTCTAATTAAAGGTAGGCCTTTCAGAATAGAAGGACAATCCTTCTTTTTCTCAGAATGTTGTGGTGTGGCGTTGAAATCTGTCTCAGAAGGTAACTGAAGTGCAATCATTAAACATTTTTACGATAGGGCTGATAGATTGGGCAAGGGAGTTAAAGATACTGAGGATCAGGTGGAATTATGGAATTCAGAACACAGACAGATTTGCCATGATCTTAGATTATTTCCTCATCAACATATTCAGAGACGTTATTGCACTCTTCTAGAGCAGGAATGTCTTGAACAAAGGTCTCCTAGCTCAGAGTGAGGGACACTACCAATAAGCCAATTGAGCTCTTCCCCATGTTCTTATTGATTGGTGGGGGTGAAGCTCAAGGGGCCAAATGACCTACTTCTGTTCCTGCACGGTCTGTTTAGCTTCAGTCAGTTGGTTGGCATACACTTATTTGGCATGGGTTGAATCAGTTGGTGCAGATGTAGCCATGGTGGACACAGTTCCCATAATTCTCCTGGGCTGAGAAAGTCCCTATTTCTGATAATGTCCAAAATGCACTCTAGGAAAATCTCTTTGCCAACAGACAGTGCTTCAACGTGATGTGACACGCAGCATTTATGTATTTTTTTTCTCAACTTTCAGCCCCCTAGACATTCTCTTCCTTTAAACTTGATCAAAAAAAAACAAAGTTGCCTCCATTGGTCAATTGTTGGGAGTGATTCAGAATTAATACAATGGATGTCAATGGTGGTCCACGATAAAACACCAATATTGCTGCCACTTCATGGGACACAATTTCAATAACAAGCAGGGAGAGCCAGAAGAGCAAGTTTTGACTGACGCTCATGTCTGTTTCAAGTTTTTCTGCTACCACATTAAAATATGATCCTTTAATTTGAACTCCCACACTCGAAGGAAGACACCCTTGTCATTCCCATTATCCATGTGCCTCATGATTTTATAAATCTCTATAAGGTCACCCTTCTGCTTCCTACATGCCAGAAAAGAAATCTCGCAGGCTATCCTGTCTCTCATTATAACTCAACCCATTATCCCTGGCAACATCCAGGTAAATCTCTTCAGAACTCTGTCCAATTTGTTATGGTTGAAATAATCTTTGTGGGGATTTTGGCGTCGCTGATTGGGCCAGCATTGATTGCCTGTAACTAGTTGCCCCTTGGGAAGGTGGTGGTGAGTTGTTTTCTTGAACTGATGCAGTTAACCTGCTGTCGGTAGACCCACAGTGCCATTAAGGAGGAAATTCCAGGATTTTCACCTAATGACAACGAAGAAACGTCAGTATGTTTCCAAGTCAGGACGATGAGTGGCTTGGAGGTGAACATGAAATTTGGTGGTGTTCCTAAGCCTCTGCTGCCCTTGTCCTTGTGGATGGAGGTGTTTATGCATTTGGAAGGTTCTAAGTAAGGATCTTTGCTGAATATCTGCAATGCATCTTGCAGATGGTACACACTGCTGCAACTGGTGGAGGATTGGATGTTTGTGAATGTGGTGCCAAACAAATGGGGGCTGCTTTGCCTTTTGAATTTTGTTAGAGCTGCACCCAACTAGGCAAGTGGGGAGTATTCCATCACACCCCTGACTTGTGCCTTGTAGATGGTGGACAGGCTTTGTGAAGACAGGAGGTAAGTTACTTGGCGCAGTGTTCCTAGATTCTGACCTGCTCTTGAAGCCAGTGCATTTATATTGTGAATTGAATTGAGTTTCTGGTCATTTATATTGTGAATTGAATTGAGTTTCTGGTCAATGATAACACTCAGGATGTTAATGATGGGGAGAATCATTGATGGGGTAACACCAGTGAATGGTGGTTAAATTTATTGGAGATGATCATTGCCTGGATTTGTGTGGGTACTTGCCATTTGCCAGCAAAAGCCTGAATTTTGTCCAGATCTTGTTCCATTTGGACACAGACAGTTTCAATATCTGAGGAGCCATGAACGGTGTTGTGCATTGGGCAGTCATCAGCGAACACCTTCACTTCTAATCTTACAATGGATAGAAGGTTTTTGGTCCCAGGACACTTCCCTGAGGAACTCTTGCAGTGATGTCCTGGAGCAATGACATATTCCTACATGCCAGGTATGACTCCAACCTGTGGAGAGTTTGTCCTCTTATACACATTGATTCCAGTTTTGTGAGGGATCCTCAATGCCACACTTGGTCAAATGCAGCCTTGATGTCAAGGGCTGTCACTCTTACCTCACCTCTAGAATTCAGCTCTTCTGACCATGTTTCAACCAAGGCTGTAATGAGGTCAGGAGCTGAGCAGCCCTGACAGAAATCAATCACGGCATCACTGAGCAGGTTATTACTGAGCAGATGCTGCTTGATAGCACTGTTGGTGACACCTTCCATCACATTACTGATGATCTAGAGTAGACTGATGGGGTGGTAATTTCCTGAGTAAGATTTGTTCTGCTTTTTTCTGTACAGGATGTCTTTATGATAACAGAGTGACAGAGTGATGACAAAGAACTGCACACAATACTCCAGAAGAGGCCGCATTCACCACCAGTGGGACCTCTATGGCCTTACCCTTTCATGAAGTCAAAGGGCAAATGAGACCTCATTCTTGTTCACTCAACCAGCAAGATTGTTTCTTACTTCCAGCTCTTTCCAGATGCCTCGTGGCTTTCAACACTTTTATCAATATTCCTCTCCATTTTCCCAAACACTTCAAGTGTCTCCGACCAATTTCACAAACAAATAACTGCCTTCACTCTGAAACTATTTTGCAGCCTCACTAATGCCTTCAATAGGCTAAGGAAATTTGCCCCAATGACTCTTACCAACTTTTATGGATGCACCATAGAAAGCATCCTTTTCGAATGCATCACAACTTGGTTTGGCAACCATTCTAAGACCACAAGAAATTGCAGAAAGTTGTGAACACAGCCCCGTCCATCACACAAACTAGCCTTCCTTCAACTGATGCCGGCTACACTTTCTGCTGCTTTTGGAAAGCAACCAACACATTTGAGGACCCCTCTCACCCCGGTTCTATTCTCTTCAATCATGCAGAAGGTACAAATGTCTGAAAATACGTACCAACAGATTCAATAACAGCTTCTTCTCCGCTGCTATCAGATTTGTGAAAAGATCCTTCTTATATTAGAGTTTATCTTTCTCTGCACCTTGTCCGTAATTGCAACACTATATTCTGCATTCTGTTCCATTGCCCTCATGTACTTATGTAAGGTGTAATTTAACTGGACAGCAAAAAGCAATACTTCATGGGTGACCATAACAAATCAAGGATTGTGTGTACTTCATTAACTGCTCTCACCACCCTCTCCTGTTCCTGACTTACCAAAATTCTCCTGCTCCTGCAAGCCTTTTGGAATCAGATTCTTTATTTTGTTCTGTCTGTCTGTGGTCTTCCAACCAAATCAAAACATTTCACATGTCCCCAAATTGAATTTCTATCTGCCGTTTGTCCACACATTCCACCATCCTCCCCATATCCCATTGAAGTTTGTCACGATCTTCCAGTGCATCGGTAGCTCAGTTGGCTGGACAGCTGAGAGACTCACATCATTGGACAGTAAGAGGAAACTGGTGGACCCAAAGGAAGCCCATGCAGAAACGGGTACATGGTGCAAACAACCAGTTGCCTGACGGTGCGATTGAATGTTTGCTTTTCTTACACTAAGAAGACTGTAGTTTTCTTTTACTTATTTCTTTAGTGTTCTGCTTTTGTGACTAAAATTTTGCACTTCAGTACTTTGTACCTCAGATAGTATGGTATTTGGCAAAATTGAACACTTTTCACTGCACTCTTGTACCTCTTACAATAAAACCAAAATCTAAACCTGGAGGTTTCCTTGGTGATGGGATACCGGCCTCTGTGGATTTCAGGAATGAAGAGATTCGGATTAATGATGCCACAATGCCAAAGTAGCTACAAGCACCGAAATAAATGTCCCATTATGGTGAATGTTGGATGGCGGGGTGGGGGTTGGGGTTGACTAACCTATCAGGTTTCTGCCCCTGAGCCTGGCTCTGTGGCTCAGAAGGGAAGGAGAGAGAATGGGACAACAATTGTGATAGGAGATTCAATCATGTAACAGACAGGAGGTTCAGTGGTCATGAGCAAAACTCATGGATCGTACGTTGCCTCTCGGGTGCCAGGGTCAGGGATGTCTCAGGCTGAGTTGACAGGCTTCGTAAGAGGGAAGGTGAGCAGCCAGGTACATACCGGTACCAGTGACATAGCCAAGACTAGGAACTAGGAGCTGAGAAGTGAATATAGGAAGTGAAATTGGAAGCAAAGGCGCAGGATGAGCAAAGCAGTAAACTCAGGATTGTTATTGGTGCCACAAACTAGTGGGCTAGAAATAGAGAGTGAGCGTAGCTGAACATTTGGCTGCAGGGCTGGTGCAGGAGGGAGGGCTTCAGATATGTGGATCATCGAGATACAGTCTGGAGAAGGTGGGAACTGTACAAGAAGGACGGGTTATATCTGAACTGGAGGGCCATCAAGGGAAAGTTCAAACTGGATTGGCAGGGGGTGGGAATCTGAGCTAAGGATCAGATGATGTGTAGGCAGTGAATAGCCAGACACAGCATGCAGAAGGTCTGTGATGAGGGATAGGCACTTGATAGGGCAAAGGTTCAGTCAGTGTGATGGGTTTAAGTGTGTCCAATCTAATGCAAGAAATATCAGGAATAAGGGTCACGAACTCAGAGCATGAATCAGTGCTTGGAGCTATGATGTTTTGGCCATCGTGGAGACTTGAATATCACAGGGGCAGGAATGGTTGTTAGTAGTTCCAGAGTTTAGAAGTTTCAAAAGGAATGGGAGTGGGGGAGTGGAGGTAAAGGAAGTGAGGGAGTGGCATTACTAATCACTGATAGTGTCATAGCCATCGAAAGGGAGGTCATCCAAAAGGGTTTCTCTGCAGAATGATTATGAGTGGAAGTCAGAAAGAGGAAAGGAGCAGTCACTTTATTTGGAATTTCCTGCAAATATCCCAAGAGCAACAGAGAGAGAGACAGAGGAGCATCATGGGAGACAGAATTTGGAAAGGTGCAAAAGTAATAGAGGTGTTGTCATGAGTGACTCTAACTTCTCTAATATTGATTGTTTGGATGGAGCAGTTTTTGTCAGTGCCCAGGATAGGTTGACGAGAGGTGGGGGGGTGCATCTTAGATTTGGTATTTGGCAACAAACCAGGCCAGTTGGCACATTTCTCAGTGGGAGAGCATTTCAGTTACAGTGATCACCTCTCCCTGACCTTTGCTGTAGTCAAGAAGAGGGACAGAAACAGATGGTATGGGAAATTAATTGTGTGTGGGTGAATTACAACGCTATTAGGAAGGAACTCAGGCACCTAAATTGGGAACAAATGTTCTCAGTGAGATGCACAACAGAAATGTGGAGGTTGGTCAGGAAATATGTGCTGATAGTGCTGAGCAGGCTTGTCTCACTGATTCAAGGAAGATATGATAGGTTGAAAGAAACTTAGATGACAAGGGATGTGGAACATCTAGTCAAGAGGAAGAAGAAATCTTATTTAAGGAGGCAAGGATCGGACAGGGCAATTGAGTGTTACATGGTAGCCAGGAAGTAACTGAAGAATGGACTTAGGGGGTGGGAACCTGAGCTATGGGTCAGATGGTGGTGTAGGCAGTGATAGCCAGATACAGCGTGCAGAGAATCTGTGATGAGGGATAGGCAATTGATAGGACAAAGGTTCAGTCAGTGTGATGGGTTGAAGTGTGTCCAATCTAATGCAAGAAATATCAGGAATAAGGCTTGAAGGGGGTATGAAAAAGCTTTGGTGGGTCACATTAAGAAAAACCCTAAGGCATTCTGCACTAATGTCAGAAACAAGAGGATGACCACCGTGAAGGTAGTGTCAATCAGGGATGGTGGAGGGAACTTGTGCCTGGAGTCAGATGAAGTAGGGGAGGTCCTTATTGAATACTTTGCTTTAGAATTCACTGCTGAGAGGGACTTTGACGTTTCTGAAACAGATTTCTATTCTAGAAAGTATTGATGTTGGGAAGAAGGATGTGCTGAATATGTTTTCAAACATCAGGTAGGTAAATCTATTAAGAAAGATGAGATATATCCAAGGTTTCTACAGGAAGTGAGAGAAGCGATTGCAGCGCCTTTGGCAATGATTTCCATGTCCTCACTGTTCACTGGAGTAGTGCCAGATGATTGGAGAGTGGCAAATATCATTCCATTGTTCCAGAAAGGGAATAGGGACAATCCTGGAAATTGTGGACCAGTCAGTCTAATCCCAGTAGTTGGCAAAGTTTTGGAGATGATTCTGAGAGACAGGATTTATGATTACTTGGAAAACCATAGTTTGATTAGCGGTAGTCAGCATGACTTTGTGAAGGGCAGGTCATGCCTCACAAACCTTACTGAATTCTTTCAGGATGTGACAAAGCACATTGGTGAAGGTACAACAGTGGATATGGTGTACGGGTTTTAGCAAGGCATTTGATGAGGTTCCCCATGGAAGGCTTGCTCAGAAAATAAGGAGACATGGGATACAGGAAATTTGGCTGTCTGGATACAGAATTTACTGGCCCATAAAAGACAAGGGATGATAGGAGATGGAAAGTAATCAGCGTGGATCTCAGTGACCAGTGATGCTTCACAGAGATCAGTTCTGGACTTTTGCACTTTGTGATTTTTATGAGGATGGATGAGGAAGTGTTAGTGTGGGTTAGTAGTCTTACCGATCACAAAAAGGTTGGTAGAGTTGTGCGTGGTGTGGAGGGCTTTGTAGGTTGTGACAGGACATTGAGAGGATGCAAAACTGGGCTGATAACTAGCAAATAGAGCTCACACTGGAAAGGTGTGAATTGATTCACTTTGTAAGTTCAAATTTGAATGCAGGGTTAAAAGCAGGATTCTTGGTAGTGTGGAGGAATGGAGGAATCTTGGAATCCACGTTCAAAGATCCCTCAAAATTCCACTCAGATTTATTCCAAAGGCATATGGTGTGTCAGCTTTCATTAGCAGGGTGATGGAGTTCAAGAGCTGCGAGGTTATGCTGCAGCTCTAAAGAACAATGGTTGGACCACACTTGGAATATTGTGTTCAGTTCTGGTCATCTCATCATAGGAAAGACCTGGAAGCTTTCGAGAGGGTGCAGAGGAGATTTATCAGGATGCTGCCTGGACTACAGGGCATGTCTTATGAAAAAAAGGTTAAGGCTGCTCGGGCTTTTCTCATTGGAGTGAAGAAGAATGAGAGGTGTACAGGATGTGGAGAAGCAATGGATAGGCAGAGACTTTCTCCCATGGCAGAAACGTCTATATAATGAGGCATAATTTTAAGGTATTTGAAGGAATGTTTAGGGCAGATATTAGAGGTCAGTTCTTTACACAGAAAGTGGTGGGTGTGTGGAATGCATTGCCAGCAGTCGTAGTGGAATCAGATACATTAGGTACATTTAAGCAATTCTTGGATAGGCATATGGGACATTGTACAATGAAGTGTAAGGAGGTTAGTCAGATCTTAGAGCAGGATGAAAGGCTGGCGCAAAATTAAGCGCCCAAGGGCCTGTACTGTGCTGGACTGTTCTGTGTTCTATGTTCTCAGCTGAAGCCCAACGGAAACTCAAACAGGCACTACAACTGGAAAATGCGGAAAGTGAATCATTCGAGTTTCAGGGTATGCTGACAAAATTGGACACCCTCACCAAGATGACTGAGCTTGGGGAACACCACTTGAGTGAAGGCATTTGCATAGCCTCACTCAGGAGATATCCTGACTTCTGGTCAGCCCACAGCAACATCCTGAAAACATGCCTAGTCTGCCAAATTTTCTGAACAATCCAGGCCATTATGGTTGCAGCTGGCGTGCAAACTTGAGACAGTAAAAGATTCTAGCTCTGCCTGAATTAAATAAGAGAGCTCACACATGCCGGTATCCAGGACCGTGCACACCCTGGAAAGTCCACTGACAGCTGGTTTTGAACAGTCAAACTGACTTGCACAATCAAACCAGAACCAAACAAAATAAATGGCGGGTTAAATGGACACAAGTTCTAATGGACTTTGAGACTAATGCGTCAATTTCAGTGGTTGTGGAAGCACTCTGGATTCGAATCATTATCATAAGAACTTGGCTAGACTGTAAGCCTATGCTGGGAAACCTTTACAGATGAAGGGGACAACTTCAGTTAAGGTCTTTTATGAGAAGCAGCTGGTTCAGGTAAAACTGGTTGTTGTAAAAGTATTGGGTCCAAGCCTGATGGGGTGAAATTGTTTGAGAAATTTTCAACTGAACTGACTCAACATTTTTCGACTGGAAAATGGCTGGCAGAGTGAAGTCTTTATTAAATACCCAGAAGGTTTTCAGGAAAGTCGAGGGACTATCAAACGGGCGCAGGTCACGTTACAAGTTGACCAAGGAGTAATTCCATGATTCTTCAAGTCCCACCCAGTGCCATTTGCCTTACGGGCAAAAGGAGAGGCAGAAATCAGGAGGTTGGAAGGGGAAGGAAGATTGAACCAGTTTAGCTTGCAGAGTGGGCAGCACTGGACCTACTGATTGCGAAGCCCGGAGGGTGGTTTTGTGTTTGGGGGGTTTCAAGTAAATGGCAAACTGCTTTTCATAGCTGGCTGAATAACAGGCTTATGTTCAAAACTGGCAAGAAGGCGTTCATTCACAAATTTGGACGAACCATGTGTACAAGCGGTTAGATGATGAATCTCAGGAGTATGCTACAGTTAATGCCCAGAAGGGTTTGTACTAATATACAGGGCTAACATCAGCCTGTAATGTTTTCCAATGAACTAGGGAGAGCATTTTGCAAGATGTACCCGAGACCACTATTTATCTAGGTAATGTGCCAAGAACTAGGAAAACCAATAAAGTGCACTGAGAGAACTTGGAAACAATGCTTCAGCATTTCTCCACAGTGGGTGTACATTTTTGGTAGGAAGTAATCCGTATAAACAACATCCATCGACTTACCTCTGTCTATCACTTTTGTCACCTCTTTTAAAATGAGCTTTGCCAGGCATGACCTACCCTCCATGAATCCATGCTGACTCTCTGATTAGCTGACTTTTTTTGATAGATTGTTACCCTGTTATTAATTACTATAACAATGACCCTATCACAGATGTCAGGCTACCTCATTTGAAATTCCCTGTTTCCCTCTGTCTCCCTTCTCAAAGAGTGAAGTGACATGAGCAAATTTGCAAATCCAGAGGTACAACTCCTAAATCCAGAGAATTCTGAAAGATTATGGTGCGGGCATTGGCAATGCGCACAAATGGAGGCCATCAGGTCCTGGGGCTTTGTCACTCTTCAATTCCATTCATTGCATAGAAGATCATAGAATCTCTCCAGTGTGGGAACAGGCCTTTCGGCTCAACTGGTATACACTGACCTTCTGAAGAGTACCTGACAAAGACTCACTCCCCCACCCTTTTACTCTGCATTTACCCTTGATTAATGCACCTAACCTACACATCACTGAATATTATGGACCATTTAGTGTGGCCAATTCACTGAACCAGTGGAAAAAATACTTGACAGACTAAATGTAAAGTGGGCAAGTGTGAGGTTGCACATTTAGTCAGGAAGAATAGGTCAGTTGAAAATGATTTAAAAAGGAGCAAGATCAAAGACTTTTTTAGGAGAGATAAATGTGTGGGTCCTTGTGGATGAATAACAAAAATGTGTCAGAGAATCATAGAGTCACAGAGATATACAGCACACAAATAGACCCCTTGCTCCAGGCCGACCAGATATCCTAAATTCGGAGAAAATGAGGACCACAGATGTTGGAGATCAGAGTCAAAATGTGGCCCTGGAAAAGCACAGCCGGTCTGGCAGGATCCAAGGAGCAGGAGAATTGACGTTTTGGGAATAAGACTTCCATAATTCCTGATAATGTCATTCATAATGACAAATAACAAGATCTAACCTGAAATCTAGATGTTGAATGAAATCTGATTGTGATAGGATGCATCAAGACCCGGCTGTGATGAAATGAAATTCACAACCCGAGTTGCAAATGTTTCAATGCAAATTAGAAGGTGTCTGATGCAGAGCGATCAACACTTGGTAAGGCAACCGCTCTGCTCAAGACTCCCAAGAAATCACAGACAGCTGCGAACACACCCAAGCCCGTCATACAAACTAGGCTTCCAGGAAAGCAGCCAGCATCATTAAAGATCCCCCCACAAACCCAACCCTCCCCCCTCCATCCCCGAACCACCACCACCACCACCCCCCACCCCACCCCGGTGATACTCTCTTCATCGTCTTCCATCTGGCAAAAGAAACGACAGTTAAGACACGTATTAACGGATTAAAGAACAGCTTCTTCCCCACTGTTATCAGGCGAATGAATGCATGTCTTATATTTTAGAATTGATCTTTCTCTGCACCTTCTTTGTAGCTGCAACACTATATTCTGCAAACTGTTCAATTACCCTGATGTACTTATGTCAGGGATGATTTATCTGTATCTCGGTGCATGTGATGATATTAAATCAAATGAAATCAAATCCAATGTAGTAGAATAATGAACGGTCTGGACTTCAAATATTTCGAAGAAAGAATTGATATTTTATCAACCTAAAGCGAATAAAGGATATCTGGAGAAAGCTGGGAGCAGGGTGTTGGTTTCTATGATCAGCCGTGATAATATAGAACAGGGACATAGGTTTGAGGAATCGAATGGCCTGATCCGACTCATATATTCTATGTCTCTGTGCTTGACTGAAATGCCTCCCTAGAAGGAGCAGCCCCTTATTAGCTTGAGCTGCTGTATTACTTTGGTTGTGTAGCTCAGGTTGCTGGATCTGTCAAACACAAGTATTGGTTTCAGTCTCAGTTGGAGTTTGGGAGTCTGCATTGATTTATGAACCTGAGGGACATCTTGTTCATGAAAATGGTGGTGTTTGTATGGAACGAGATGCCAGATGATGTGATGGAGACTGGTACCATTGTAACTCAGAAAAGGCATTTGAATGTGGAGATGAACAGGAAGTATTTTGAGGGATATGGCCAACTGTGGGCAAAATGAGACGAGGTCAGATTGGGAGGTTGGGTCAGCGTGGACGAGTTTGAGTGAAGGGACTGTTTTCGTGCTGTACAACTCTATGACTCTATGATTTCCACAATTCATTTCTCACAGGGATTGGTCTACCAATGAGTCACTAAGGTTGTAAGCCTTCTGATTGACGTTTTCCTATGAAGTCAGAACAGAATAATTTTAATGCAACAGGGACTAAATATCTCAGTGGTAATATATTTTCCCAAACAGAACAATGATGCAGCTTTTACATTCCCTTAGGAATCTGAACGAGTATAAAATGGTTTCTGAACATGGTAATACTATATTTAACTCGAAGCTTTTGGCTTCATCGCCCAGGAACAGAACCTTCATACACAAAATGTTGCAGTTGTTTACCATTGTTGATAAAGTATATTACATCACTATTGCTGCTATTGGTGTCCCTGGTAAGTTCTTATTTTAATATTCATTCATGAGATGTGAACATTGCTGGCTATGCCAGCATTGATAGCCCAGAGGGAAGTTTAAGAGTCAGCCACATTGCTGTGGGTCTGGAGTCACATGTCAGCCAGACCAGGTCAGGATAACAGTTTCCTTCCCTAAAGGACATTAGTGAACCAAATGGATTTCACCACCAATCAACAATGGATTCATGGTTATCATGAAACTCGTAATTCCAGATTTTTTGTTTCCATTAAATTCAAATTCTATCATTTGCCATGAGGATTCAAACCTGGGTCCCCAGTACATTCCCGGGGTCTCTGGATTAATAGTCTAGCGGTAACGACACTGAGCCATTTCCTTCCCCGAGCAGAACTTAGAAAGTTGCATCGATCTGTGCAGTGGAATACCATGCCACCATGCTCGTATTTTGTTCAAAGTATTTGTCATTTGGGTTCACTGTGGGTCAGTTAGCACTGCCATCATCCCACTTGCATTATCGGGGTTGTTGCAATTTTTGCTTTGGACTCAATAACACAAGAATCCCTCTGAGCAGTAGATTGCAGAGATCAGAGATTCCTAGAGTAAAACAACACAGAAACACAGCCTTCAGACAAACCAGATATTAAGAGGGTAGCAGGGTAAGGTATTACATTCGGAGCCACTGTCTCTCCAGTTCCTTTTCCTTGTCCTTTCTTTCCTCTTCTCCCCTTTGCAGTATTTTTTCTTCAATCCTCTCCCCAAACCTTTTACCTACTCCTAACTGGGGAATGAAGATGAGTCGTGACCGGAGACAGGGCAGAAGCTGAGCACAGGAGCTGTGTCCCACAGCAGCAGCACAGTGATCAGGGGCCGAGACAGGGATTGAATCCCGGAGTGACGACAGCAGGGAAATCCGGCGTATAACAGCGCTTTTTTTTCCACTTTGTAACTTTTGTACTTGTACCAAGTTGGCACCATTATATGGCAACAATTTTAAACACTTTCCACTGTACTCCTGTACTTCTGTACTGGAAGACAAGTGACAACAAAAGATATCCATTGGGGATGGTTACATTGAATTGATTATGTGCAAGGAAGCCTTTCCTTGCTTAACAAATCCAATTACCCATTATTTTGTTGAACAATGACGGTTTTTCTTTCAAATAATAGTTGACAGGAAGAAGCTCTAATATTTCCTATTCCCAAGGAAGTGCATGAATAGAAAGTAGTGATACAGTTAACTAACACATCACTAGTACTGAGTAGGTGTTTCCAGTCTTCAACAATCACGAATTATAGTGATTCGAAATGTAGTTCCAGAAATTGAGAGAAATGTGAGGTGCTAACTTTCAGAAATGTGAATCACAGCAGGACTTATACATTTAATGATAGGGACCTAGGGACTGGTGCCAAACAAAGAGACCCTGGAATGCAGGTTCATAGTTCCTTGAAAGTGGAATCACAGTTAGGCAGGACACAAAGAAGGTGTTTAGTACACTTGACATTATTGGGCAGCGCATTGACGATTGGACTTCGATGCCATGTTGTGGCTGTATATGACATTGGATAGACCAACTCTAGAAAACTGCCTTCAATTCTGGTCCCCCATTAAAGGAAAAATGCTGTTAAATTTGAAAGTGTGCAGAAAAGATTTACAAGAATGTCATGGGGGATGGAAGGTCTGAGCAATAGGAACAGGCTGCACAGGCTGGGGCTGTGTTTCCTGAAGCATTAATGGATGAGGGGCATGGATACGCAAGTGAGTAAAAGCATTATTTTAAGTTGAGAGGAGAAAGATGTAAAACCACTCTAAATGGAAACTTCTTCATGCAGAGGGTGATACGTGAGTGAAATGAAGTGCCAGAAGACGTGGTGAAGACTGGTGTAATTGCAAGATTTAAAAGGCATCTGGATAGGTATATGATTAAGAAGTGTTTAGAGGAATATTGGGTACATGCTGGCAAATGAGACTTGATTAATTTCAGATATCTGGTTAGCATGGAGGAGTTGGAATGAAGGGACTGTTTTCACCTTGTACACGACTATGGCTTTAAGTGACTGAAAGTAATTGTTGAGTTGTTGGAGTGCAGCATAGACAGCTAGTTGTGTACACACAGAGAGCAAACCATTTGCAAGAACAAGTCCAAATATATAGTTTTTCACATGAAAGAATTCTTCATTTTGTCTCATCCTCTGTGAAACTGCTGGATCAATTGACAGCTCCATTTGATTATCATGATGTTCGTCAATGGTTTCGTTTTTCAATGGATTTACCCTTTCCATCATGTATCCAATTCCCAACTCCAGATCCACTTGTTGATAAGGTGTTGATTTCCTATTGGTGGTGCCGATGTTCACAAATTCTTGTGGAACATTGTTTAAGAATGAATCTGTTCCATAAGGCAGGATTATGGAATGCAATGTTGTCAAATCCATGATTCTGGGCACTATATTTTTATTATAGATGCCATTCCATGTCAGCTTTCATTTCTAAAATGTGTCCTTACAATATTTAAGTCCATAGCTCCTTGGCTGGGAGAGCAGAAAGAAAATGGACAGTTTGCGGCTCTGCTCATGATTGTTTTTTTTTCATTAACAGAATGATGTCAATGAAGCCAATATAACTTGTTCAATCTGGTTCTGTACACAACAGTAAGATATTCAACTGAACATTTTATGACAGCATAGCGATTTTGCAGTACTCCATGTTCAATACTACGCACCCTTTGTTCATTAGATGCAGTTTTGTATGGGATGGAATTGGGATTAAAATTCATTTTACAAATGAATATTCTTCCTGACCACCCTAATGTCATCTCAACTCAAATAGAAGAATGTGCGATTGCATTTTTTGAATTAATTTCTGTTCTCCCTTTTACAGTTAATGCAGTGGCAATTGTTGTCCTGTCCCGAGGAAAATGTGGACTTTCTAAATGCACCACTCATTATCTGGTGGCCATGGCAACAGCGGATCTGATGGTGATCGTCACTGACGTTATATTGTATCAGCTGGTTCATTACTTTTACCAGAGATCATTCCTACACCTCACGCCTGCGTGCATTGTGATTGGCTTTTTGCTTTTAGTGAGTTCAGACTGTTCTGTCTGGTTCACTGTCACATTCTCTGCTGATCGGTTTGTTACCATTTGTTGCCGGAAACTGAAACTGAAATATTGCACCGTGAAAACAGCAGCTATTATTCTTTCAACAACTTGCACTTTTTTCTGTCTAAAAAATGTTCCCATTTTCATTACACGGGAACCGGTAATTGTGATTGACAATGTATATTGGTCTTGTCAAATTAAGGCCAGCTACTACACTGAACTCGGGTGGGTGGTTTATGACTGGTTTGATAAGGTGTTAACACCATTACTCCCATTCAGTTTAGTTTTGCTCTTTAATGCGTTGACAGTCAGATACGTTTTAGTGGCAAATCGGATCCGTAAAGGATTGAGGAGTCAGAACATGGAAGAGAAGCGCAGTGATCCTGAGATGGAGAGCAGAAGGAAGTCAATGATTTTACTGTTTACCATATCGAGTAGCTTCATATTGCTGTGGTCACCCTATGTAATAAATTTCTTATATTATCGCATTGCAGCAATTGATCCCAAATCTTACAATAATAGTTTGCTTGTATTTGAAAGAATTGGATATATGCTGTTGAGTTTGAGTTGCTGCACAAATACATTTATTTATGGAGTAACTCAGTCGAAGTTCAGGGAACAGTTCATTAGCGCTGTAAAATATCCAGTGACTGCGATAAACAGAGTCATTACTTTTAGAACGAATTGATGGCAATCTATAAGACAGTAACATATACAGCTGATTTCTTGAGTGCACAATTGGGTCATAAACATTCACCAATTGGTTTGTATCAAAAATGCTAATTTGCATGAAAATATGAACAACAATTGAAGCTTCCCTTCGGTTGGCTGTGAATTTATTTTGGAGTGCCATAATATTGAGACAAGATTTTTAATCGTCACCTGAAATAAATCATACGAGCAATGAATCATCGTTACAGCATCCACAGACATATAGTAAACTGCCCAAGAATTCGCCAGGAAGATCTGAATCAGAGAGACTGCATTCCAACCAATAGATAGCAACAATTATAACAACTGGGTCACTCGTTAGTGTTGGAAGCGAATTGTAAACGTGTTCACTCACATTTTGTCTGCCTCATTTCTGTTTTGTCTTGCAATAACCTTTCCTCTCATTTCATTTACCTCCGAAATGATGTTATTATAGGACGGCTCCGATTGGACACAGAAATCAGGATTGCTGGGTCATCTTTATTTCATTTCTCATTTCATGTGGTTGCTTTTCAGTGAAAGCAAGTGTGCAACTCTGCATATTTGTCATTCGTAATGAAAAGGGGCATAATTAAAGGAAGTGAAAATAATGATAAAGTATCTGAGCTCTTCACATATAAAACAATTTGGAAGTTTCCAAAGGGCATGGCAAACATATCATCCCATCTGTCTTTATATGGGGCGAATGAGAGAGTTCCATTCTGTTCATCATTAATTGCTATGACTTGGCTGCTTCATTCACTTCCTGTTCATGGGAGTTTGTTAGACTTTTCCTTGATTATTACATAACTGAATATTCTTATCATCAAAAGATATCTGATTTATAATCAAAGATTTCTGGCCTTGAATTTTCACATGAATACAATTACAGGAGGATAACATGTTGTTCTGGAGGAGAATATGTTCCAAAACCTAACCTCTTCCAGTCTCTGTGAAATGCCCCAAATGCCTCACAACTTGGGTTTTCATTACACAATAAAATCTTTATACTTCAAAACCAAAAGCAGGTCAAAGGTTGCCTTTGCTGATCATAAAACCCTCACAATACAAATTATCTCATAATATCTCTCCAGTATCACCCCAATTATCTGCTTTCTGACCCATGATGGTTTGAATTGATGGCTCCAGAAAGATTAAGATATTACTTATTACAACAAAGATTAAAACCAACATCTCACCAGTTCAAAAACTGAACGCAAAAGTACATTACATTCTAGCAACATAAATTGCTTCCCTTATATCATACTCCAGACGTCAAACGACACCAGGTTTTAGTCCAACAGGCTTATTTGAAATCACACGCATTTGGAACACTGCTGCTTCATCAGGTGAAGTGTCGTGTGAATTCTGACTGCGCCCATTTCACTCCAACACCAGCACCTCCACCATTGATATTATTTCACTTACGTTTTATTTTCGAAATTTATGCGTCCTGAATATTCTGATAATAGATCATTTTCTCATATTTTATTGGGTTTGTTGATGCTATTTTATTGATTTGTTTGCTTTATGCATGTTGCTTTTCAAATATGCTTCAAGATGATAGATCTGTCTGTCTGTCCGAAATTATACAATAAAAAAATGACCTTCTGACTAGAAAGTTACAAGCATAAGTTAAAGGTTTTCAGCAACAACTGAATCTGGGACATTGATGTCTCCTCAAATATTAAAGGTGTATGTCTCAGAACTCTCGTTTTCAAACTCACTTTTGCGACTATGATCAAGGTTGACTTTTGATTATCTATCATGTTATTTCTGCATAGGGTACTATATATTGAATTTCAATGTTTGTAAAATCTCATTTGGTTCACTCATGTCATTTGAGGATGGAAAGTGTCCTTATTTGTTCTGACCTACTTGTGACACCAGCCCCACAGTAATGTGGTGACTCTTAGCTGACGTATATGCAATCGTCAATGGGTAAAAATGTTTTCAGTAGCAACACCCACGTCCAATAAATGCATTATAATAAAACCAGATCATATTTAAGTCTCTGGCTGTCATTATCTGTGTTTGAAATAAAGGAACTTAATTTTCACTTGTGACTGTCGTCTCCCATTTCATAACCATAAAATAATAGTCGAAAAATATCCCTGATTACTTTCAGTAGCTTTCCCACTCTCTCTTCCAAAGTTAATGACTCAAACCCTGCTTGATTACAAGTTTCTGTGGCTGATATGCAGAACAGGAAAGTGGTTTCCAAACTCTGAACCATTGATCACTCTCCGCCCTGCCGCTAGTCATTGGTTGCTGGAACTCACATGGATAGCCTTGCTACCTTTAATGAGACAATTCCTGTGTATTCTGAACACTGTCTGACATTTCATTACAATCAAGCTCAGCTAAGAAAGAATACAAGTGAAGTTAAGCTGCTTCATATCTGATTTCAAATCATTCCCATTCACGATGACCTTTGCACTCCAGTGGATCTTACTTCAACCATCAGTTAGCTTTGAAACTCACAATGTTGCTATCAAATCCCATCATGGCCTCTGTCCTCCATCACAGTGCCACCTTCTGTATCACTACAAGAAGGTCACTCTCTGACTATTCCATTCCTTCATATATCGACTGACATTTTAGTACCATTCAGTATTATGAAAGATATAAACATGCATCTTACCTTATGCCTCAGTAGGAGTAGGTCATCTGAAATCTAAAGGCTGCACCGACATTGAATAAGCCCAAGGCTGATAAGATTATGACTTTAATTCCGTATTGTAACCTACCACAGATACTTTGAACACCTCTTCGCCCGGCATCAGATTGCGTGTGTATTATATGACTCTGTCTCCATCACTCTCTGACTAGAAAGTTACAAGCATAAGTTAAAGGTTTTCAGCAACAACTGAATCTGGAACATTGATGACTCCTCAAATGTTAAAGGTGTATGTCTCACACCTCTCGTTTTCAATCTCACTTTTGCGACTATGTTCAAAGTTGACTTTTGATTATCTGTCATATTATTTCTGCATCGGTTTCAGTGTCACGATTTCAGGGTGAATCCTACAATGAAATACTTTTGGAATTTGATAAATCCGAGTTCTTTGCAAACCTGTTCCTTTTGTGACTGACTTATAGTATTCTTTAACAATTGCTTTGTTTGCATTTATAGATTATTTTGTGTTCCTACTCCATTTAGTTCCTTTTTCTTTGAGGGAAGGTAATATCACAATGATAGGGGGAATGCAGGTAGGAAGGCCAAGGTAGGTACACTCTCACTCTCTGATGTCACAGGGAAATGGAATTGTTTTACCTTGTTCTGATATGGTCAATTAGACACTTTCTCTATGTCAATTGAGGACAAACAACTCAAATGACCAGCTCTCTTTAATGAATTTATTTCGAACAAAATACGTTTATTTGATGAAGACACAGACAGGTCGAGTGTAATGATTGGAATAAGGTCAGTCAGGTGGACCTCAGAGAATAGGAATTCCATGATCTGGGCTCTTAATCAGGTCAAAACAGGGAGCCCTGACTGACTGGTATAAATAGGAGTGTCAAGCCTCTGTTCACTAGAGGAGCTGCTATTGATCTGGCTGGAACAATAACAGGAGACTGGATTCTCTGGAGCTGTGACTGACTGCATGTGTGTGTCTTTGTGCATAAGTGTGTGTGTGTGTGTGTGCGCACACATATACGGTTGTGTATGTTTGTGTTAGACAGAGAGACAGAGTGTGTGCCTGTGTGCATGTTTGTGTGAGATAGAGACAGAGAGAGAGAGTGCGTGTGTGAGACAGAGAAAGAGAGTTTTGTGTATGTGTGTGTGTATGTATAAGATATCCAGTCCCTAGCAGAGGGAAATCATACTGTGACTGCCTGTGTCCTGTGTGTGTGTGTTAGTGATGATTCAGTCAGTTACTGATGATTCAATGCATGGATAGCAAGATTTAGAGGGACATGGGTCAAATGTGCGCAAACAGCACTACATTAATTTAGCATATCTGTTTGGCATAGATGAGTTGGACTAAAGGATTTCTTTCTACACAGTACACTCCATGTTTTTTTGGTAGCTCATTAGATAATATTTGTTTTTTCGTCAATATTCTAATATTCAGAACCAAATCCAGAAAGTTTCAACGAGATTGCATAGGAGTAGATATTGTCCTTCTATTGCAGAAGGAAAGGTTTTCCGGTAAACAGGAAGTGTTGATCAGTTATCCTGGTGACTGTTATGGGGAAGTAATTAGAATTGATCCTGTCGGAGAACCTCATTGGAAATATTGGGAATAGTCAGCTGGAATGTTTTAAATGGAGATTATTTTTAGTTAATTACTCAGAATTCTTTGAATGAGTAATGCATGCCCTACACCTCCTCCCACCCTGTCCCCTGTAAAAACGAGGAGGTTGAACAGTTCATCCACTTTACCAACACCTTCCACCCCAACCTCAGATTCACCTGGAACGTCTCAGATTCCAGCCTCCCCTTCCTAGACCTTTCCATTTCTATCTCGGGCGACTAAATCAACACGGACATTTACCATAAACCGACTGACTCCCACAGCTACCTAGACTACACCTCCTCCCACCCTGCCCCCTGTAAATCGATGACTGTATTGCCACTGCCTCGTGCTCCCACGAGGAGGTTGAACAGTTCATCCACTTTACCAACACCTTCCACCCCGACCTCAAATTCACCTGGACCGTCTCAGACTCCTCCCTCCCCTTCCTAGACCTTTCCATTTCTATCTCGGGCGACTGAATCAACACGGACATTTACTGTAAACCGACTGACTCCCACAGCTACCTAGACTACACCTCCTCCCACCCTGCCCCCTGTAAAAACACCATCCCATATTCCCAATTCCTTCGTCTCAGCTGCATCTGCTCCCAGGAGGACCAGTTTCTATATCGTACAGCCCAGATGGCCTCTTTCTTGAAGGACCGTAGAATGAATCCTCTTGATAAAGAGGAGCCCATTGATGTGTTGTGTTTGGGTTTCGAGAGTCATTTGATAAGATGCCACATGAAAGGTTATTGCAGAACATTAGAATTGATCCTGTAGGGGATCACATCTTCCGTAATGTCTGTGCTTTTGTTCTTCTGAAAGGAAGGATATCAACGTATTGGAGGTAGTTCTGTGAGTGTTTAGTTGATTAATATTTTTTTTTTGATTAGACTTACAGTGTGGAAACAGGCCCTCCGGCCCAACAAGTCCACACCGACCCGCCGAAGCGCAACCCACCCATACATTTACCCCTTACCTAACACTACGGGCAATTTAGCATGGCCAATTCACCTGACCCGCACATCTTTGGACTGTGGGAGGAAACCGGAGCACCCGGAGGAAACCCACGCAGACACGGGAGAACGTGCAAACTCCACACAGTCAGTCGCCTGAGTCGGGAATTGAACCCGGGTCTACAGGCGCTGTGAGGCAGCAGTGCTAACCACTGTGCCACCGTGCCGCCCACTTTTTCAATCACAGGCAGCTCTTTTTTTTTGTTGGAGGTGGGAGTGACTCCATGAAGTATGTAAAATCCTGGGTGGGCTTGACAAGCTAAATGTGGAAGGACTTTTCAGCTTACATGTAACCCCAGAGCTCGGGGACACTGCTTTGTAATTAGAGGTAGCCCTTCCAGAATAGAGGGACAATGTTTCTTTTTCTCAGAATGTTCTGTGACATTGAAATATTCTATCTCAGAAGGTGGCAGAAGTGTAATCATGAAACAATTTTAAGACGGGGCTGATAAATTGGGCAAGGGAGTTCAAGATTCTGAGGGTCAGGTGGTATTCTGGAATTCAGAATAAAGGAAGGTTAGTCATGATCTTAGATTATTTCCTCATCAGCCTATTCAGAGACGTTATTACACTCCTTTGAAGCAGGTGGGACTTGAGCCCAGGTTTCCTCGCTCAGATTGAGGGACACTACCAACATATCAATTGAGCCCTCCTTTATGATCTTATTGAATGGTTGTGGTTAAGCTCAAGGGGCAAAATGACTTACCTCCATTCCCAAATAGTCTGTTTAACTCAGTCAATTAGTTGTTATTCATTTATTTGGCATTGGTTCAATCAGTTGGTGCTGATGTAGCCATGGTGCCCCAGTTCCCACAATTCCATTGGGCTGACAAAGGCCCTACTTCTGATAATGTCCTAATTGCACCATGGGAAAATCCTTTTGCCAACACACAGTTCCTCAACATGATATGAATCACAGCTTTTATGCATTTTTCTCAGCTTCCAGCCAGCGAGACTTTCTCTTCCTTACATTTTGATCAAAAAACCAATGTTGTCTTCATTGGTGGTCGTGATTCTGAATTAGTACAGTGGATGTCAACATTGGTCCGTGATATAACACCAATATGGCTGCCACTTCATGGGACAGGCCCAAATTCATTATGGAGCAGAGAGGCCAGAAGAGAAAGAGCTGACTGAACCTCATGTCTGTTTTAACTCTTTCTCCTGCAGGTTAAATATGATCTGTCATTTTGAACTCACACACCCAAGGGAAAATATCCTTGTCATTAGCCTTATCTATGCCCCTCAGATTTTCTACCCCTCTATAATGTCAACCTTCAGCCTCCTACTTTCCAGTGAACAAACTCCCAGGCTATCCAGCCTCTCGTTACAACTCAGACCCTCCATTACTGGCAACATCCAGGTAAATCTCTTCAGAACTCAGTTCAATTCAATTTTAAAAAATCTTTGTGGGGATGTGAGCGTCGCTGACTGGGCCAGCATTGAATGTCCGCCCCTAGTTGCCCCTTTGGAAGGTGGTGGTCTGCTTTCTTGAACTGCTGCAGTTCACCTGCTGTAGGTTGACCCACAATGCCAGTCGGGAGGGAATTCAGGATATTGATTGAAAGATACCGAAGGAATGGCTGTATATTTCAGTGTACTCCAAAGTATATGCTGCCCTATTCCTTCTGGATGGCAGTGGCCATGGTAAGGTATTGTCTAAGGATCTTTGATGATTTTCTGCACTGCAGCTTGTAGATGGTATGCACTACTGCTAATGAGTGTTGGTGGTGGAGAGATAAGATCCTTGTGGATGTCGTGCTAATCAATCGGTGGCTACTTTGCCTTTTGTATATTGTTGGAGCTGCACCCAAACAGGCAAGTGGAGAGTATTCCAACTCACTCGTGATTTGTGTTTTATGCAGATGACGGACAGGCTTTGTGGAGTCAGGAGGTGATCTCCTCGCTGCAGCATTCCTAACCTCTGACCTGTGCTTGTAGCCACTGTGTTTGTTTGGTCAGTCCAGTTGAGTTGCTGGTTAATGATAACCATGAGGATGTTGATTGTGTGGGAATCAGTGAGGGGACCATCATTGAATGTCAAGGGGTGGTGGTTAGACTGTCCATTATTGAAGATGGCCATAGCATAGCATTTGTGTGGCATGAATGTTACTTGCCACTTCTCAGCCCAAGCCTGGATATTGTCCAGATCTTTTCCATTTGATCATGGACTGCTTCTGTATTTGTGGAATCGTGAATAGAGTACACAACACTGGGTAATCAGAAGTGAACATCCCCACTCCTGACCTTATGATGGAGGGAAGGGCAGTGATGAAGTAGCTGAATATGATTGGACCCAGGACACTCCCCTGTGGAACTCCTGCAGAGATGGCCTGAAGCTGAGATGACTGACTTGCAACAATTACAGCCATCTACCTACGTGTCAGCTATGACTCTAACCACTGGAGTGCTTGCCCCTTTATACCCAATGGTTCCAGTTTTGCTCGGGTCCACATTCGGGCGAATGCAGCTTTGATCTCAATGACTATCTTTCCCACCTCACCTCTGGAATTCAGATCGCTTGTCCATCTTTGATCCAAGGCTGTATTGATGTCAGGATTTGAGTGTCCCTTGCAGAAAGCAAACTGGGTATCACTGAGCAGGTTATTGTTATGCAGATGCTGCTTGGTTGCGCTGTTGATAACACCTTCCATCACTTTACTGATGTAGCAGGGTAGACTCATGATATGGCAATTGTTTGGGTTGGATTTCTCCTGCTTTACATGCCAACCCACAGATCAACCTCAAAACAAAGCCAAGTCCTGACCAAATTGCTTAAACTTTCTCAAGGAGCTGGCCAGCAGGCCGTTGTAGTTGCTGTCAGTTGGCAGACCCAAGATAATGAAAGATTCCTGCCAGGCCTGAATTACATAAAATAACTCATGGGCTGGTGCATAGGACAGTGCATCCCCTGGAAAGTCCACCTACACATGGTACGGCACCATTAATGTGCTGAGCAGGGGGCAGAGAGGTCGGGAAGAAGATTGCAGGTCAAGAGGGCGGTGCTGAATCCGGGGGTTGGGACTGAGATAAGGTGGAGGGAGGGTAAATGAGGAAACTGGAGAAATCTACATTCATCCTGTGTAGTTGGAGTGTTCCTAGTTGGAAGATGAGGCGCTCTTCCTCCAGGCGTCGTGTGGCCAGGGTCTGGAGATGGAGGAGGCCAAGGACCTTCATGTCCTTGGTGGAGTGGGAGGGGGAATTAAAGTGTTCAGCCACGGGGCGGTTGAGTTGGTTGGTGCGGGTGTCCCAGAGGTTTTCCCTGAAATGTTCCGCAATTAAATCAAGGATAGTGGAGGGAAGGTGTGCATGGAGTGAGAGGAGATGGGGAAGTGATAAATGAATACTTTTCGCCAGTATTCACATTGGAAAAAGACAATATTGTCCAGGAGAATACTGAGATACAGGATACTAGACGATATGGCATTGTGGTTCCCAAGAGGAGGTGTTAGCAATTCTGGAAAGTCTAAAAATACAAAAGTTGCCTGGGCCGGATGGGATTTATTGTAGGATTCTCTGGGAAGCCAGGGAGGAGATTGCAGAGTCTTTGGCTTAGATCTTTATATTGCCATTGTCTACAAGAATAGTGCCATAAGACTGGAAGATAGCTAATGTTATCACCTTGTTCAAGAAGGAGAGTAGAGACAACCCTGGGAATTATGGACCTGTAGCCTTACTTCGGTTGTGGGTAAAATATTGGAAAGGGTTACAAGAGCTATGATTTATAATCATCTAGAAAGGAATAAGTTGATTAGGGATAGTCAACACGGCTCTGTGAAGGGTAGGATGTGCCTCACAAACCTTATTGAGTTCATTGAGAAGGTGACCAAACAGGTGGATGAGGGTAAAGCAGTTGACGTGGTGTATATGGATTTCAGTAAGGCAAGGTTCCCCATGGTAGGCTATCGCACAAAGTATGGAGACATGGGATTGAGGGTGATTTAATGGTTTGGATTAGAAATTGGCTAGCTGAAAGAAGACAGAGGTTGGTGGTTGATGGGAAACATTCATCCTGGAGTTCAGTTACTAGTAGGGTACTGCAAGGATCTGTTTTCAGTCCACCGCAGTTTGTCATTTTTATAAATGACCTGGATGAGGGCAGAGAATGATGGGTTAGTAAATTTATGGATGACACTCAGGTCAGTAGAGTTGTGGATAATGACAAAAGATGTTGTGAGTTACAGAGGGACATAGATGAGTTGCAGAGCTGGGCTAAGAAGTGGCAAATAGAGTTTAATTGCAGAAAAGTGTGAGGTGATTCATTTTGGAAGGAGTAACAGGAATGCAGAGTACTGGGCTAATGGTAAGATTCTTGTTCGTGTAAATGAGCAGAGGGATCTCAGTGTTCAGGTACATAGATCCTTGAAAGTTGCCACCCAGGATGATAGGGTTGTTAAGAGACATATGGTGTGTTAACTTTTATTGGTAGGTTGAGTTTCAGAACCATGACGTAATGCTGCACTTGTACAAAACGTTGCTGTGGCTGCACTTAGAATATTCCAAGTCGTTCTGGTCAGGGCATTATAGGAAGGATGTGGAAGCTTTTGAACAGGTTCAGAGGAGATTTATGGACATGTTGCCCGGTCTGGAGGAAAGATCTCACAAAGAAAGGCTAAGGGATTTAAGGCTGTTTTCCTTCGAGAGAAAAAGGTTAAGGGGTGAATTAATTGAGACATATAAGATGATCAGAGAGTTAAATATGTTGGACAGTGGGAGCCTTTTTCCTCAGATGGCTACAGCTAGCATGAGGGTACACAGCTTTAAATTGAGTGGTGATAGATGTAGAACAGATGTCAGAGGTATTTTCTTTACTCAGAGAGTAGTAGGGGCATAGACAGCACTACCTGCAACAGTAGTATACTCACCAATGTTAAGGCATTTAAATGACCATTGGATGTGTATATAGATGAGAATGGAATAGTTTAGGTTAGATGGGCTTCAGGTTGTTTCATGGGTTGGCACAACATCGAGTGCCAAGGGGCCTGTACTGAGCTGTAATGTTCTATGTCCTAATATTCCATGTTCTATGACTGTCAAAATGGTATAGGCCATCTTACACGTTGACCAGGGAGCCATTCCACAATTTTGCATGGCCCGCCCAGTGCCATTTGCCTTACAGGCAAAAGGAGAGGCAGAAATCAGGAGGCAGGAAAGTGAAGGGATCATCAAACCAGTGCAGTTTGCAGAATGGGCAGCACTGGTCATACTGATTGTGAAGCCCAAAGGATTGGTTCACCTTTGTGGGAATGTTGAGCAAATGGTAAATCGCCTTTCACAGCTGGAGAGATGCCCTGTCCCTCACATACAGGGCTCATATGCAAAACTAGCAAGAGGGTGTTCCTTCACGAAGCTGGACGAGCCATGTGTACTTGCGGTTTTATGAGGAATTCCGGAAATACGTTACAATTAATACCCATAAGGGTTTGTACTTATATACGAGACTGCCTTTTGGGGCATCATCTGCTTGTGCCATTTTCCAGCGGACAATGGAGAACATTTTACAAGGGCTATCCCAGGTTACCATTAATCTGGGTAATGAGCCAAGAACTGGGAAGATCAATAAAGACCATTCAGAGAACTTGGAAACAATGCGTAAACATTTTTCCAAGGTTGGCGGCGTACATTTTAGGAAGGAATAATCCATATAAATGGCATCCATCAACTTACCCCGAGCCACCATCTTTGTCAACGCTTTAAAAATGAGCTTTGCCAAGCATGAATTTCCCACATGAATCCATGCTGACTCCCTCCAATTAGCTGAATCTTTCGAGGTGATTCGTTGCCCTATCCTTGATGGCAGATTCTAACAACTTCCCCATTACAGTTGTCAATTAATGGGCAACACGGTGGCACAGTGGTTAGCACTGCTGCCTCACAGCACCAGAGACCCGGGTTCATTTCCCGCCTCAGGCGACTGACTGTGTGGAGTTTGCACATTCTCCCCGTGTCCGCGTGGTTTTCCTCCGGGTGCTCCGGTTTCCTCCCACAGTCCAAAGATGTGCAGGTCAGGTCAGGTAAGGGGTTAATGTAGGGGTATGGGTAGTTTGCGCTTCGACGGGTCGGTGTGGACTTGTTGGGCCGAAGGGCCTATTTCCACACTCTAAGTAATGTAATCAGGCTGACTCAGCAGTAATTCCCTGGTTTTCCTTCTCAAAGAGTGAAGCGATATTAGCATATTTCTGACCTTGATGTACAAACTCCTGACTACAGGGAATTCTGAAAAAATTATGTTCAGTGGATCAGCAAAATGTTCTCCTACCTCCTTAAACGCCCATTGATGGAAGTTTTCAGGTCCTGGGATTTGTCACTCTTCAGTTCCATTCATTTCATAGAACATAATAACATCTCTCCTGTGTGGAAACAGACCTTTTGATTCTCCAAGTCCACATCGACTCTCCGAAGAGTAACCCATCCAGAACCATTTCCCTGCCCTTTTATTATGCGTTTATCCCTGATTAATGCACTGAACGTAAACATCACTGAATACTATGGGCAATTTAATGTGGCCATTTCACTTAACCTGGCCATTTCCGGATTGTGGAAGGAAACCAGACCACCCAGACACGGGGGAGAATATGCGAACTTGTCACAAGCAGTTGCCCGAGGCTGGAATTGAACCCGGGTCCCCAGCGCTGTGAGGAGGCAGTGCTAACCACTGAACCACCACGCTGCACCACTTATGTATCATTGATAGTTTATTTTTGCTGATTTTATTTAGATATTGGCCTGATCCTCAGTTAGTTTCTGTCGAACTTCCAGCAAACTGCCTCCTTGTCTGCTCTCATACTGAAAAAAGCTAATTGTTCAGCATGTCTGCTATTTCAACACAATCATTGACAATATCCCCACTCTCAACCTTCAGTGAGGACCAGCATTAATCTAAGCAGCTGCATTCCCGTTCTATAACCAGAAAATCATTTCTTACTGTCTTTTACATTCCGTGAATGTTTCCTTTCATCATCCTTTTTAGCTGATCTGATAAGCTGCTTTGTGGCCTCCCATGTTGATCCTTGTCTTTGTCACTTGCTGTGGAAGGTGTGATGGTTCTGTGTATTTTCTTTCATTTTATGCTGCTCCTGATGTCTTTGGATCTGGAAAGGTTAGTGTTCTGCAGAAATGATGGAACTGTTGCTAAACAGATGAATGGTGAATGGAGATGTTCTTTCTAAATATTCATTGCAATTCTCCCAGTGTTGTCTTTTTTTAGTACTTGCTCTGCACAATATTTATCTTTGATGGCGGGATCAAAGAGCAGGGGCGTAAACTTAAGGTAAGGGGCAAAGTTTACAGAGGAGAGATGAGGAAAAGACATTTTCACATTGAGGTTAGATGGAATCAATAAGGATGTTATCAACACTGGACGGCTTGAGAAATAAGGAGAGGCAGATTCAGAGTCATACAGCTTGGAAACACGGGATCTTTTTCCCTGGAACGTTGGATGCTGAGGGGTGACACTACAGAGTTTCATAAACACATGAGGATCATGGATAAGTTGAATAGGCAAGACCTTTTCCCCACTGTAAGGGGTGTTAAAGATAGAGGGTATAGGTTTAAGGTGAGAGTGGAAAGACTTAAAAGAGATCTAATGGTTAACTTTTTCAAACAAAGGGTGGTGCATGTATGGAATGAACTGCCAGAGGAAGTGGTGGAGGCTGATACAGTTACAAAATTTTAAAGGCATATGGATTGGTATATGTACAGGAACGGTTTAGACGGATATGGGTTAATTGCTGCAAAATAGGTCGAGATTAATTTAAGATATCTGGTCTTCATGGACGAGTTGGACCGAAGGGTCTGTTTCTGTGCTGTAGAGTTGCATGACTCCATGCAAAGGAAACTGTTGACGTGGCACCCCAATTCAAAATGGGAGAGAGGGAAAACACAAGTAACTATTGGTCAGTTAGTTTAACATACCTAATTGGGAATATAATGAAGCCTCTTATAAAAGATGACACACGAGGATTTTGAAACATGTTTTACAATGAGAGTGAGCATTGCGTCATGAAAGGGAAATGATACCTGAAAATGGAGTGCAGTTCTTTGAGGAAAGAACAAACAGCATTGAGGAAGTGGAACAACTGGTTGTAATGTTTTGGAATTTCAATGACGTATCACGCATAACACTACTTTGCAGGATAGAAATCATTGTCATTGGGTGTAGAACATGCCCATGGATAGAGGACTTGCTAATTAATAGGAAGCAGTGAGTTTTATAGAGGGAAAACTATAGAATGATGATGACTCATTCAAGCCACAAATGTTGACAATATGTCTGAGTGATGTAAATGACAGAAATGAATGTTCTGTCATCATTTACACATAGGTGGGAAGGCAAAGGATAAGGGTGGCCCACAGTGTTACAGACAGGGGAAGGAAGTTGGAAACAAACCTTGACTGACAAAACATAAAATGGGAAACTGGGAGGTTGCACAATTAGTCAGGAAGAATAAGAGAGCTGAAAATTATTTACAATGGTGAAGGATCAGACAAATCTTTAGGAGAGAGACATTCGTGGGTCTTAGTGCATGAATCCCTAAAAAATGTCTGGTAGAGTCACAGAGACATACAGCATGCAAATAGAACCTTCAGTCCAACTCGTCTGGACCAACCAGATATCCCAAATTCACAGAAATTGAGGGCTGCAGATGTTGGAGATCAGAGTTCAAAAGTGTGGCTCTGGAAAAGCACAGAAGCTCTCGCAGTATCCGAGGAGCAGGAGAATTGACAGCTTGGGAATAACCCCTTCATTATTCCTGATAATGTCATTGATAGCATTGTGGCTCAGTGGTCAGTACTGTTGCCTCACAGTGCCAGGGACCTAGCTTCAATGCCAGCTTTGAGTGACTGTCTTTGTGGAGTTTGCACATTTTCCTCGTGTCTACGTGGGTTTCCTCCAGGTGTTCCAGTTTCCTCTCACAATCCAAACATGTGCAGGTCGGGTGAATTGGTAATCCAAAATTGCCCATAGTGTTCAGTGCATTAGTCAGAGGGAAATGGGTCGAGGTGGGTTACTCTTTGGAGGGTCAGTGTGGACCTGTTGGGCCAAAGGGCCTGTTTCCACACTATAGGGAATCTAATCTATTTATAATGATAAACGGAAAAATCTAACCTGAAATTTACATGTTGAAAGAAATCTGACTGTGATAGAATACATCAAGTCCCCACCAGGATGAAATGAAATTCACAACCCGTGTAGCAAACATTTCAATGCAACTTAGAAGGCATCCGATCCAGATATATCCGCACTTGGTATGGCAACTGCTCTGTTCAAGACCATAAGAAATCACAGAGAGTTGTGAACACAGCCAAGTCTGTCATCCAAACCAGCCTTCCTTTGAGCTGTGGGAAAGCAGCGAACATCATCACACACCACTCCAACACTGGTGATACTCTCCTCCACCCTCTTCCATTAGGCAAAAGAAACAACAGCTTGAAAACACGAACCAACAGTTTCGAGAACAGCTTCTTCCCTGTTCTTGTTAGATGATGAATGGACCTCTTGTATATTCGAGTTGGTCTTTCTCCGCCATTCTCTGTAGCTGTAACTCGATATTCTGCTTTCAGTTCAATTACCCTGATGTACTTATGTAAGGTATGATTTATTTGGATAGCAAGCAAAGCAACACTTTTCACTGCATCTCGGTGCATGTGACAATACTAAATCAAATAACATCCAATCCACTGTAGTAGAATATTAAGTGGTCTGAACTTCAAATATTTTCAAGCAAGCAATTGATATTTTTTATCAGGCTAAAGAGACTAAAGGATGTCAGGAGAATGCTGGGAACAGGGCCCTGAGTTGGATAGTCATTAACATTGGGTAGTGAAGTAGGTGTGAAGGACCGATTGGCCTAACCCTAGTTGTACATTTTATGTCTCTATGCTTGATTGGGATGCCTCCGTAGAAGCCGCAGCACCTTATCAGCTTGAACTGCTGTATTGTTTGGGTTGTTTAGCTCAGGTCACCAAATCTGTCCAACACAAGTGCTGGTTTCAGATTGTTGGAGTCTGATTTATGAACCTGAGGGGCAACTTGTTCATGCAAATGGCGGTGTGTGTATGGAATGATGAGGTGATGGAGGCTGGTACAATTATGGCACAGAAAAGGCTATCTGGATGGGTAGATGAACAGGAAGTATTTAGAGGGCGAAATGTTGGCAAATGAGACGAGGTCAGATTGGGAGGTCTGGTCAGCTTGGACCAGTTTGACTGAAGGGTCTTGTTCTGTTCTGTATAACTCTATGACTCTACAGCTTCTGCAATCCATTGCTCACAGAGATTGTCCTATTACTAAGCCATTAAGGCTATAAGCCTTCTCTTTGATATTTTCCTATGAAGTCAGAACTGAATAATTTGAATGCAACAGGGACTTAATATCTCAGTGGTAATATATTTTCCATAACAGATCGGAGATAGCAATGATGCAACTTTAACGTTCCCTTGGAAATTCAAAAGAGTATAAAATAGTATTACTGTGTTCAGAAACTATGTTCAACTCGAAGATTTGGCATCATCGCCCAGGAACAGAACCTTCATCACAAAATGCTGCAGTTGTTCACCATTGTTGATAAAGTATATTACATCACGATTGCTGCTATTGGTGTCCCTGGTAAGTTTATTTTAATACTCATTATGGGATGTGGACATCACTGGAGAAGACAGCATTAATGGTCCAGAGGGCATTTTAAGAGTCAGCCACATTGCTACCAGTCTGAAGTGACATATCAGTCAGTCCAGGTCATGGTGGCAGTTTCCCTAAAGGACATTAGTGAAACAGATGGACTTTTCCAACAATCCACAGTTATAATTAAACTCTTAATTACAGATTCTTTTTTCATTCAATTCAAATTCCACCATCTACTATGGGTGTTCAAACCTGGGTCCAGAGTACATTACCAGGATCTCTGCACTAACAGTCCAGCGGTAATCCCACTCAGCCATTCCCTTTCCTGAGTAGAACTTTGAAAGTTGCATCAATCCGTGCAATGGCATTCCATGCCACCGTGCCTATATTTTGCTCAAAGTATTTGCCACTTGAATTCACTGTAGGTCAGTTAGCACTGCGATCATCGGATATGCATTATCAGGATTGTTGTAAGTGTTAATTGGGACTCAATAATACGGGAATCCCTGTGAGCAGTAGATTCCAGAGATCAGAGACTCATAGAGTTATGCACCACAGAAACACAGCCTCAGGACAAATCAGATATTAAGACGGTAAGGCAGTCCAGTCAGAGCTCCTGTCTCTCCAGTTCCTTTTCCTTTCATTTCTCGTCTCCTCTGTGCAGCAGTTTCTTTTTCCCTCCCTCCCCGGAACTATTAACTGCCCCAATCTGGAGAATGTAGACGAGTCGTCAACGGAGACAGGGCGTGAGCTGAGCACACGGGCTGTACCGCAAGGCAGCAGCAGAGTGAGCAGGGGCCGAGATAGGGACTGAATCTCGGAGTTATGGCAGGAGGGAAATTCCGTGTCCTGGAATGGCATGTGGGGAATCCCGAGTCCCAGAGTGACACGTGGGGAGTCCCACGCTCTGGAGCAGCACGAGGTGAAGCAGAACTGAACTTGTTGCTGCTGAGTGCCGGTGAGGGAATGGTCTGGAGGCGGGAGGGATGGGGGACACTTGCTAGACTTGGGACCATGTGCTGAGGGGCTGCTGTTGTAATTATTTACCAGACTGGAATGTAAATAACTACCTCTTTCCTATCCCATTCTCAGACAGTCAGTAATGTCACTGCTTTCCTCATGATCCTCTTTTGTATAACAGCATTATATATTTATTAACTCTGTAAGATTTGTACTTGGACCGAAGGTGTTGCCATTAAAAGGCAGCCATTGTGAACACTTCCCACTGTCACTCCTGTACTTCCATACTTGATAAGAAGTGACAACAAAGAATAGTTAACGTGAACGGTTATATTTAGTCGATGATGGGCAAGGAAACCTTTCTTTGCTTAATGTTCACCCCCACCCTTCCTTTTTGTTGAACACTTCCGGTTTTTCTTTCAAAGAATAGTTTAGAGGAAGAAGCGCTGGTATTTCCTAATCTCAGGGTGTTCCACGAATGGAAAGCAGTGATAACCATTCACTGACACATCACCAGTACTGAGTACATAATTCCAGTCTTCAACATAATTAGTGATTAGAAACGTAATTTCCAGAAATTTAGACAAATGTGAGGTGCTAAATGTTGGAAAGGCAAATCAGTGCAGGGCTTCTACTCTTAATGGTAGGGTCCTGAGGACCATTGCAAACCAAGGAGAGGACTTGGAGTGCAGGGCCCTTGAAAGTGGAGTCCCACATAGACAGGGTAGGAAAGAAGGTCTTTAGGACACTTGCCTTTATTAGTCAGTGCATTAAGTATGTGATGTGGCTGCACAGGACATTGGTTTAGCCACTTCTGGAAAACTACCTTCATGTCCGGTCACCCTGCTATAGGAAAGATGCTGCTAGTCTTGAAAGTGATCAGCACAGATTTACAACGATGTCGCCGGGGATGTAAAGTCTGAGCTACAGGGAGAGGCTGGGCAGGCTGGGGCTGTGTTCCCTGGAATACTAAAGGCTGAGGGGCATGGATAGAGTGAATGCTCAAAGTCTTCTCCCCAAGGTAAGTGAGTCCAAAACCAGAGGGCGTTGGTTTAAGGTGCGAGGGGAAAGATCTACAAGGGTTTAAAGCAGCAGCTTTTTCATGCTGAGGTTGATGTGTGTATGGAATGAACTGCGAGAGGAATTCGCGGAACTCGGAACAATTACAGCATTTAAAAGGCACCTGGATGGATAAATGAACACAAGGGATTCTGGCAAAATGCTGGCAAATGGGACTGGATTAGTTTAGGATATCTGGTCAGGATGGATGAGTGGACTGAAGGGTCTGTTTCTGTGCTGTTCTGTAAGAAATTGTTAGGATGTTGCATAGACAGCTGGCTGCGTACATGGAGAGAGGAAACCATTTGCAAGAATAAGTTCAAATATGGTAAATACTGTCTCACATGAAGGAATTCTTCATTTTGTCTTATCCTTTGTTGAACTATTGGATCGATTGACAGCTCCATTTGGTTATCTTGTTGTTCATCAATGGTTTCGTTTATCTTACAGCACATTTCAGGTTCTCAATGGTTATGTCCTGCCTGTCATGCCTTCAATCCCCACCTCGCGGTCCACTTGTTGATTCGGTGTGGGTATGATCTCTTATTGTGGGTTCTGCTGTTCACATATTCTTGTGGGACATTGCTTAAGAATGTGTCTGACCCGTAAGGCAGGATTACACAATGAAATGGTGTCAAATCCATGGTTCTGGGCACTATGTGTTTAATACTAACATCAGTCTCTGTCAGCTTACATTGTGACCATGTTAAAATGTGTCCTTAAAACATTAAAATCCAGAGCTCTCTCGTTAAGAGAACAGCCTAATTGTTGGGAACACAGAAGGGAAAATAACACTTTACTACACTCTTCATGTTGTTAATTTTCCTTCCACTAACAGAACGATGTCTGTGAAGCCTGTACAATAGACAACAAGAACATATTCAGTTTGATTCTGTACACAACAGTAACATAGTCAACTGACCATTTTCCACCTGCATTTTGTAGCACTTCATATTCAACACCATATACCCATAATGTTCATTGGGCACTTCATAAGGTGGGATGGAATCGGGATTAAAATGCTTTTTTACATTTTAATATTTTTCTTGACAGCCCTAATGCCATCTCATCTCAAATGGAAGGCTATTCAAACTACAATTTCCGAACTAATTTGACTTTTCCCTCTTACAGTTAATGCACTGGCAATTGTGATTTTATCGCTTGGAAAATGCGGACTCTCCAAATGCACCACTCATTACCTGGTGGCCATGGCAACAGCAGATCTGATGGTCATCATAACTGACGCCATATTATATCAACTAAATCATTACTTTTACCAGGGGTCATTCCTGCACCTCACGCCTGCCTGCGTTGGGATTGCCTTCCTGTTTTATGTGAGTTCAGACTGTTCTGTCTGGTTCACTGTCACTTTCTCCGCTGATCGGTATGTCACCATTTGTTGCCGGAAACTGAAACTGAAATATTGCACCATCAAAGCAGCAGCTGTTATTCTTTCAACAACCTTCACTCTATTCGTTCTAAAAAATGCTCCAATTTTTATGACACGGGAACCTATGATGGTGGTTGACAATGTACAGTGGTCTTGTCAAATTAAAGACAACTATTACACTGAACTCGGGTGGATGGTTTATGACTGGGTCGATAAAGTGTTAACACCATTACTTCCATTCAGTTTAGTTCTGCTTTTCAATGCTTTGACAGTCAGATACGTTTTAATGGCGAATCGGATCCGTAAAGGATTGAGGACTCAGAACACAGAAGAGAAGCGCAGTGATCCTGAGATGGAGAGCAGGAGGAAGTCAATGATTTTACTGTTTACCATATCGAGTAGCTTCATATTGCTGTGGTCACCCTATGTGATAAATTTCTTATATTATCGCATTGCAGCAATTGATCCCAAATCTTACAATGAAAGTTTGCTTGTATTTGAAAGAATTGGATACATGCTGTTAAGTTTGAGTTGCTGCACAAATGCATTTATTTATGGAGTAACTCAGTCCAAGTTCAGGGAACAGTTCATTAATGCTGTAAAATACCCACTGACTGCGATAAACAGAGACATTACTTTTAGAACGAATTGAGGAAAATCTCTAAGGCAGTACCATATGCATGTTTTCCAGAGTGTAGCATTGAGTAGTAAATGTCCACCAAATGATTTGTATCAAAATTTGTTAACTTGTATGAAAATACAAACAGCAGTGTAGGCTTAACGTTGATTGGGTGGTGTTTTATTTTGGATTGACATAATATTGAGACAAGGTTTTTAATCTTTACCTGAAGTCAATGTAATGAATAATTTTTTCAAGAAAGCTACACCATTGCAGCAGCCAAAGTCATAAAGGAAAATTCACAAGAAATCGACAGAAAAGACTGAATTAGGGAAATTGCTTTCCATCAAATAGGTAGCACCGAATCTAACCATTGGGCCGCTAGTTAGAGTTGGCAGTGAGTTGCAAATGAGTCCATTCACATTTCAGTTTGTTATGGCAAAAACTTTCCTCTCATTTCATTTATCGCAGGAATGATATGTTATGGTCCCAAATGATGTTCAAATTGGACAGTTCAGGTTGGAAATAGAAATCAGGATTCCTAGTTCATCTTTATTTCATTTCTCATTTCACGTGGTAACCTTTCAGTGAAAGATAAGCCTGGAATTCTGCACATTTCGATTTAACAATGAAAATGGTTATGATTAAAGGAATGAAAATAATGAGAAAGTATCTGTGCTCTTCACATCTAAAACGGTTTGACAGTTTTCAAAGCACATGGCAAAAATATCCTGTTATCCAACTTTACTGGACTCAAATGAGAGAGTTTCATTCTGTGCAACATCTATAGCTGTGACTGAGCTGCTTCTTTCACTTTCTGTTCTTGGTAGTTTGTTAGTCTTTCCCTTGTTTATTCACACAAAAAAATATTCTTAGCATCAAAGGACCCTATCTGATTTATGACCAAAGATTTCTGGCTTGGAGATTTCATACTAATACATTTGCAGTAGGATAACAGTTTCAAACTGTTCTGAATTAACTCCTTTCTGGGGGTTAACCTATAACTACCCTCTTCCGGTCTCTGCAAAATGCCCCAAATGCCTCATTACTTCGGTTTTCATTTCACAGACAATATTTATTCTTCAAACCAAAAGCTGGTCAAAGGTCACCATTGCTGATCATAAAACCCTTGCAATACAAATCATCTCACAATATCTCTCCAGTGTCAACCCACTTACCCCCTTTCTGACCCATGATGGTTTGAATTCATTGCTCCCAAAAGGTTAACACATTACTTATTACCCTTCATGCATGCAGAATAAAACTCACATCTGAGCAGGTCAAAAACTGAACGCAAAGGTACATTACATTCTCACAACATAAACCATCCCCCTACTATCATATTCCTATGTTTGTATAATATTGCCAGAAGTCATATGACACCAATTTATAGTCCAACAGGCTTATTTGAAATCACACACATTTGGAGCACTGCTGCTTCATCAGGTGGAGTGCTGAATGATTTCTGACTCTGTCCACCCCAGCACCTCCATCATTGATATTGTTCCTCTCACGTTTTAATTTCGAAACTTCCAGATTCTGAATATTATAATAGTAGATGATTTTCTGAATTTGTATTAGCTTTTTTGGCTCTATTTGCTGAGTTATTTGCTTTACACATATTCACATGCAAACATGCCTCAAGAGGAATGGAACTCTCAGTCTGTTCTAAACTATATAGTGAAAAAGACACTAATGAGTGCCATAGAATAACATTCGATGTTTGTAAAAGTTCGTTTGGTTCACTTATATCCTTTGAGGAAGGAAAGGGCTATCCTTACTTGATCTGACCACCATGTGACTCCAGACCCACAGCAATGTGGTGACTCTTAGCTGACCGATGTGCTATTACCGGTGTGCAATAAATTTTGGCTTCAGTGGCAACACCCACATCCAATGAATGAATTAAAATAAAACCAGATGATATTTAGGTCTCTGGCTGTCATCTTCTGTATGTGAAAAAAAGAATCTCGATTTTAACTGGTGACTGTGGTTTCACATTTCAGGTACAATAAAATCATAATAGAAAAAATACTGAGTACTTTGAGTCACTTTCCCACTCTCTTCAAAAGCTAATTACTTAAACCTTTCTTGGTTACAAGTCTCTGAGGCAGACCTTTTCTGTTTGCATGCATCAACAGGAAAGTGGCTTCCAACTCTGAATCATTGATCTCTCTCCGGCCTGCTTGTAGTCATTGGTTGCTGAACGTCACATGGACAGTCTTGCTATCTTAAAAGTGACCATTCCTCTGAATTCTGGACAGTATCTGATATTTCATCGCCATCAAATCCAATTAAGAAAGATTACAAGGGAACTTAAGACGCTCCAATTCCGACCTCAAACCGTTTCCATTCACCATGACTCTTGTACTCCAATGGATCCTACGTCAACTATGGGTCAACTTTGAAACTCACACTGTTGCTCCCAAATCCCAACATGGCCTCTGTCCTCCATCATAATGTCCTTTTGTATCTCTGCAAGAAGTTCGTTATCTGACTATTTCATTCCTCCATATATTGACTGATGTTTTAAAGCCATCCAGTATTATGAAAGATATAAACATGCATATGCCCTTATGAGTCAGTAGGAGTAGGTCATCTGAAATCTAAAGGCTGCATAGAACATAGAACATAGAACAGTACAGCACAGAACAGGCCCTTCAGCCCACAATGCTGTGCCGACCACTGATCCTCATGTATGCACCCTCAAATTTCTGTGACCATATGCATGTCCAGGAGTCTCTTAAATGTCCCCAATGACCCTGCCTCCACAACTGCTGCTGGCAACGCATTCCATGCTCTCACAACTCTCTGTGGAAAGAACCCACCTCTGACATCCCCTCTATACTTTCCTCCAACCAGATTAAAACTATGACCTCTCATGTTACTCATTTCTGCCCTGGGAAATAGTCTCTGGCTATCGACTCTATCTTTGCCGCTCATTATCTTGTATACCTCAATTAGGTCCCCTCTTCTCCTTCTTTTCTCCAATTAAAAAAGTCCGAGCTCAGTCATCTTCTCCTCATAAGATAGGCCCTCCAGTCCAGGTAGCATCCTGGTAAACCTCCTCGGAACCCTCTCCAAAGCATCCACATCTTTCTTATAATAGGGCGAAAAGAACTGGATGCAGCATTCCAAGTGCGGTCTAACCAAAGTTTTATAGAGCTGCAAGAAGATCTTATGACACTTAAACTCAAACCCCCTGTTAATGAAAGCCAAAACACTATATGCTTTCTTAACAACCCTGTCCACATGGATGGCCATTTTAAGGGATCTATGTACCTGCACACCAAGATCCCTCTGTTCCTCCACACTGCCAAGAATCCTATCCTTAATCCTGTACTCAGCTTTCAAATTTGACCTTCCAAAATGCATCACACGCATTTATCCAGGTTGAACTCCATCTGCCACCTTTCAGTCCCGCTGCAGCCTACAACAGCCCTCTATACTGTCAACGACACCTTTGTATCATCTGCAAACTTGCCGACCCATCCTTCAATCCCCTCATCCAGGTCATTAATAAAAGTTACAAACAATAGAGGCCCAAGGACAGAGCCCTGTGGAACACCACTCACCACAGACTTCCAGGCAGAATATTTTCCTTGTACTACCACTCGCTGTCTTCTGTTGGCCAGCCAATTCTGTATCCAGACAGTTATCTTCCTCTGAATCCCATTCCTCCTGACCTTCTAAATGAGCCTACCATGGGGAACCTTATCAAATGCTTTGCTGAAGTCCATATACACCACATCCACAGCTCGACCCTCATCAACTTTTCTTGTCACATCCTCAAAGAACTCGATAAGGTTTGTGAGGCATGACCTGCCCCTCACAAAGCCGTGTTGATTGCACTTAATCAAGCCATGCTCTTCCAGATGGTCATAAATCCTATCCCTCAGAATCTTTTCTAACACCTTGCAGACAACAGATGTGAGACTTACTGGTCTGTAATTGCCGGGGATTTCCCTATTTCCTTTCTTGAAGAGAGGAATTACATTTGCCTCTCTCCAGTGCTCAGGTACGACTCCAATGGAGAGTGAGGATGAAAAGATCTTTGCAAGTGGCGAAGCAATTTCATTTCTCGTTTCCCAAAGCAGCCGAGGACAAATCTGGTCCAGGCCTGGCGACTTGTCAATCTTAATGTTTGACAAAATTTTCAGCACATCAGCTTCCTCTATCTCTATCCATTCCAGCATGCACACCTGCTCTTCAAAGGTTTCATTCATTACAAAGTTCATTTCTTTTGTAAAGACAGAAGCAAAAAATTCATTTAGGGCTTCCCCTACCTCCTCAGACTCCACACACAAATTCCCTATGCTATCCCTGATTGGTCCTACTCTTTCTTTGACCATTCTCTTAATCCTCACATTATGTGTAAAATGACTTTGTGTTCTCCCGAATCCATTCTGCAAAGCCTTTCTCGTGCCCCCTCCTGGCTCTCCTCAGACTATTTTTAAGCTCCTTCCTCATCTGCGTGTAATCCTGTAGATCTGAGCTTGACCCTAGCTTCCTCCACCTTATGTAAGCTACCTTCTTCCTTTTGACAAGAAGCTCCACCGCTCTCGTCATCCAAGGTTCCTTTGTCTTACCACTTCTTGCCTGTCTCAGAGGTACATATTTATTCATCACTTGCAACAACCGTTCCTTAAACAGTCTCCACATGTCTATAGTAACTTTACCATGGAACAAGTGCTCCCAATCCATGCTTCCTAACTCATGTCTAATCGCATCATAGTTTCCTTTTCCACAATTAAGTATCCTCCCATTTTGCCTAATGCACACCTTCTCCATAGCTACGTAGAATGTGAAGCAGTTGTAGTCACTATCACCAAAACGCTCTCCCAACACAAGATCTGATACCTGCCCCGGCTCGTTTCTGAGCACCAAGTCTAGAATGGCCTCTCCCCTCGTCGGCCTGTCAATGTACTGAGTTAGGAAACCCTCCTGAACACACCTTACAAAAACAGCTCCATTCAAATCTTCTGCTCGAAGGAGGTTCCAATCAATATTGGGAAAGTTAAAGTCACCCATTACAACAACTCTACTACTTCCACACTTTTCCAAAATCTGCCCACCTATGCTTTCTGCCATCTCCCTGCTGCTATTGGGGGGCCTGTAGAAACCCCTAAAGAGGTGACTGCTCCATTGCTGTTCCTAATTTCCACCCATACTGACTCGGTAGGCAGATCTTCCTCGATAATGGAAACTTCTGTAGCTGTGATACCCTCTCTGATTAGTAGTGCTACACACCCTCCTCTTTTTCCCCCCTCCCTATTCTTTTTAAATGCTCTATACCCTGGAACATCCAGCAACCATTCCTGCCCTCGAGAAACCCATGTCTCTGTTATGACCACAACGTCATAGCCCTAAGTACTGATCCTTGCTCTAAGTTCATCACTTTTATTCCTGATACTCCTTGCATTAAAGCAAGCACTCTTTAACTGATCCCTTGGTTCCTTGCCAAGAAAATCCTTCCCACTGCATTGACACTGAATAACTCCAAGGCGGATCAGATTATGACTATAATTCCACGTTGTAGCCTAGCACTGATGCATCTCCACAACCTCTTCACCCTGCATTAGATTGCATGTATCTCGTGAATTTATATGACTCTGTCTCTGCCATGCTCTGGTTAGAAAGTTACAAACATAAGTTTGTATTCATGATTTTCAGCAAGAACTGAAACTACAACATTGCTGACTCCTCAATCATTAAAAGTTTATTTCACACAATTCTCTTTTTCAATCTCACTTTTGGGACTATGTTGAAGGTTGACTTTTGATCATCTACCATATTATTTCTGCATAGGGATCAGCTTCACTGTTTTAGGGTGAATCCTACCATGAAATACTTCTGGGTTTTTGTAAATCCTAGTTCTTCATAAACATGTTTCTTTTGTGACTGACATATATTATTCTTTAACAATCATTTTGTTTGCATTTCAAGATCATTTTGTGTGCTGACTCCATTTAGTTGCTTTATCTCTGAATGAAAGTAATCTTATAATGATAGTGGGGTTGCAGGAGGAAAACATCCTGTTTGTCTCATTGAGAAGAGTATGCTCTCACTTTCTGATATCACAGCAAAATGTAATTGTTTTATCTTGTTCTGATCTGGTCAATTGGATGTTTTAGCTATGTCTGATTGAGGACAAAGCTCAAAAACGTCTTTTAATGACGTATTTTTTCAACAAAACAACAGTTATTTGATGAAGAGAGACATGCCGAGTGTAGTGATTGGAGCAAGGTCAACCAAGTGGACCTCAGAGAATAGGAATTCCCTGACAGGAGCTATTAATCTGGTCCAATCAGAGAGCCCTGACTGACTGGCATAAACAGAAGTGTCAGAGGCTCTGCTCACACTCTGTCAATGGCTCTGAGCTAGCTCCGTCAGTGACATGAACAATAATTGGATACTAGTCTTTCTGGAGCTGTGATTGACTGGGGTTATTTGCACATAACATGTACAGTCCCCAGCAGAGGGGAATCATGCTGCGACTGTCTGTGTGTGAGTCGATGATGATTCAGTCAAAGTCATAGACAATTAGAAAGTGGAGCTCTAATTAAGAAATAGAACTTGAAAAAAACATTGAAAAGGCATCTGGGTGCGTGCATGAACAGGAAGGGGTAGAGGGATATGGACCGAATTCTGGCAAACAGGACCAGATTAATTTAGGATATCTGGTCAGCACATGTGAGTTGGATCAAAGGGATCTATTTTCGTGCTGTACAATATGTGACTCTGTGTTTCTAAGTGGCTCATGAAATAATAGATGTGTTGGTGTCAATATTCTAAAATTCAGAACCAAATGTGGGAAGGTTCGATGATGTTGCAAAGTAGCTGATATAGTCCCTCTATTGAAGAAGGAAAGGGTACTGAAAGCAGGAAATGCAGGTCATTTAGTCTGGTGAGTGTAATGGAGAAGCTGTTTGATTAAATCCTGAAGGAGAATCTCATTGGAAAAATTGGGAAGACTTAGCCTGATGTTTTGAAATGGAGAACATTTTTAGTCAGCTACTCTGAATTCTTTGAAGGAGTAACATGCGCTATTGATAAAGGGGAGACCATTGATGTATTGTATCTGCTGCTGTAGTCCTTCTAGATGGAAGTGGTCATGGGTTTGGAGGGTACTGTCCAATGATCTTTGGTGAATTTCTACAGTGCAGTTTTTCGATGGTACACACTGCTGGTACTGAGCGCCGGTGGGGGAGAGATTGGATATTTGTGGGTGTGGTGTCAATCAAGCAGGGGCTGCTTTGCCTTTTGAGTGCTGTTGGAGCTGTACCCAGCCAGGCAAATGGAGAGTATTCCATCACACTCCTGACTTGTGCCTTATCGATGGTGGACAGACTTTGTGGAGTCAGGCGGTGAGTTACTCACTGCAGCATTCTTAACCTCTGACCTGTTCTTGTAGACACTGCATTTATATGGTGTGTCCAGATGAGTTGTTGGTCAACGATACCCCTCAGGATGTTGATGGTGGGGAATTCAGTGATGGTAACACCATTGAATGTCAAGGGGCAGTTCTTAGAGTATCTCTTACTGGAGATGGTCATAGCCTGGCATTTATGTGGCATGAATATCACTTGCTACTTCTCAGCCCAAGCCTGGATATTGTCCAGATCTTGGTCCATTTGATAATGGACTACTTCTGTGTGTGTGGCGTGTGAATGCTGCTGAACATCATGTAATCATCAGCAAACATGCCCATTCCTGACGTTTTGTTGGAGGGAAGGTCACTGATGAACCAGCTGAAGATGGTTGGGCCTAGGATAGTGCCCTTGAGTTGCTCTGCTGAGATATCCAAAAGCTTAGATGACTGACATCCCACAATTACAGCCATCTTCCTGTGTGCCAGCTATGACTCTAACCACTGGAGTGTTTGTCCCCTTATACACGTTGAGTCCAGTTTTGCTCGGGCTCCTTGATGCCACATTCGGTCGAATGCAGCTTTGATCTCACGGGCTGTCTCTCCCACCTTCCCTCTGGAAGTCATCCCATTTGTCCATGTTTGAACCAACGCTGTAATGGGGTCAGGAGCTGAGTGACCCTAGCGGAAAACAAACTGGGTGTCACTGAGCAAGTTATTGCTGAGCATCTGCTGCTTGAAAGCACAATTTGTGACACCTTCCATCACATTCCTGATGCTTGAGTATAGACTGATGGAGCAGTAATTGCCTGATTTGGATTTGTCCTGCTTTTTATGTACAGGGTGTCCTTACGATAGCAGGTGACAAGAATTTCAATCATTACCCCAGAAAGGAGCTCATTCACCACCAATGGGGCTTCCATGGTCTTAAGCTTTCCTGCCTTTGTCATCTTATGGAATCAAACTGTCATTGACGTCTCATTCTTCTTCACCCAACCAATTGGATTATTTCTTACTTTCTGTTCTTTCCAAGTGCCTCACGATTTTCAACAAGCTTATCAATATTCCTTTCTGTTTTCCCAAACAGTTCAAGGGTCTCCAATTAATTTTTTTAGAAAAAGGTTCCTTCACCCTGGAACTATGTGCAATGATCCTGTTTGCAGTCTCCCTCATGCCTTTAGAAGGCTAAGGAAATTCGGCACGCCCACAATGACTCTTACCACCTTTTATAGATGCGCCATAGAAAGCATCCTTTCCAAATGCATCACAGCTCGGTATGGCAACCGTTTTGTCTAACACCGCAAGAAATTGCAGAGAGTTGTGAACACACCCCAGGCCATCACGCAAACCAGCTTTCCTTCCACTGACCCCGTCTACACTTCCCGCTGCCTTGGGAAAGCAGCCAACATCATCAATGACCCCTCCCACCCCAGTTATACTCTCTTTAATCAGGCAGAAGGTACAAATATCTGAAACACGTATCAACAGATTCAAGAACAGCTTCTTCCCAACTGTTATCAGGCTTGTGAGTGGATCCTTTATATATTAGGGTTGATCTTTCTTCATACTTTGTCTGTGATTGTAACACTCTATTCTGCATTCTATTCCATTACCATGATGTACGTACGTGAGGTATGATTTGTCTGGATAGCCACTGTATCTCAGTACATGACCATATCAAATCAAGAATTCCCTATCCTTCATTGACTGCTCTCACACCCCCTGTCTTGTTACTGACTTACCAAATTCCTCCTGCTCCTATAATCCTTTTGGAATCACTTTACTTTGATCTAGCTCTCTGTTGTCTTCAAGCCAAATTGAATCACTTCCCATTTCCCCACATTGAATTCTATCTGCTGTTTGTGCACTCATTCCATCACCCTTCCCATGTCCTTTTGAGGTTTGACACTGTCCTCCTCGATCATCTGTAGCTCAGTTGGCTGGACAGCTGATTGACTCACACCTTCGGACTGTGGGAGGAAACTGGTTCACCTGGAGGAAACTCACGCAGATACCAACAGAATGTGCAAACTCCACACAGCCAACTGCTTGACAGTGGGATGGAACCTCCTTTTGCACTAAAATGATTGTAGTTTTTCACTTATTTCTTCATTATTCTGCACCTCAGTACTTCGTACCTAAGATAGTCTGGTGTGCTTATACTGTATACATTTCACTGCAATTTTATACCTTGTAAATATATATATGTGGCTTACTTGTAGAAAAGCTTGCAGACTGCAAGTGGGCGTGTCTTCGGAGTTCGTGATCAGAGGATGATCACGTGTTGCTCCGAGACGCCGGTGCGGTCACATGGTCTCCCTGTTTCGCGCTCCGGAAGAGTGCCAGGAGGTCACGTGATCGGCCGTTTCGCGCCCCGGAAGTGTGCGAGTCTGCCGTTTCACTCCCGAAAGGAGGCCGTGTGGTGCTCCTTTTCAGAGACAAAGGAGGGTCACATGGGATCGGACATCCGGGAATGCGAGGAGGTGGGGAATGGAGTCAGAGCAACAGCCAATTAGAAGACAATCTCACTTGAGTGATGGTATGATGTTTTGTATGGTATAAAAGACTGGGTCGGGGCAGGAATACGTCTTTGTTCTTTGTGAACTGACTGACTGAGTAGTTTGTCAGGGATAGAAAGGTTAAGACCCAGAGCTCTTTATCCACTTACTGCTAGAATAAAACTAAAAGTGTAAGATTGAATATCTTCTCCTATTGCTTTATTTAAAGAGTACGCAGGACTGGGCTCACACATAAAAGAAAGTAAGTTGGTAGGTTGAACCTTAATCCAACAACCTCGAAATTTAAATCTAAAGTGTAACTGGTGATCGCACGCAGGCCTCTGTGAATATCAGTAGTGCTGAGGTTGGGATTAACGATGTAACCATGCAAAAATACCTCCATGCACCTAAATAAATACACTATTTTGGATATTCAATCGTGAGAGAAACTGACAGCAGATTCTGTGCTCACAGCGAGACTCCTGGATGCTATGTTGTCTCTCGGGTGCCAGGGTCAGGGCTGTCTCAGATCGAGCCCACAGGAATCTTGAGAGGGAGGGAGGAAGGAAGAGCTTCCAGAAGTCAACATACACTTCAGTACCAATGACATCACCAGGAAAAGGAATTACGACCTGAAAAGTGGCTATAGGGAGCTAGGTGTGAAGCTACAAGGCAGGGCAAGCAGAGTAGATATCTCAGTATTGCTACCAGTGTCACATGCTAGTGAGGCTAAGAATAGAGAGGGAGTATACATGAACATGTCGTTTCATGGCTGGTGTAGGGGGGAAGACTTCAGATATGTGCATCATTGCGATATCTTCTGATAAAGGTGGGACCTGGACAAGGAGGACAGATTGCAGCTGAATAGGAGGGACACCAATATCCTCTTTGCGGGGTTTGACACAAGATTGGCAAGGGGGTGGGAACCTGAGCTATGGATCAGCTGATGGAGTCGGTAGTAAACAGCAGAAAGTCTATGATGAGGGATAGGCACTTAATAGGACAAAGTCAGTGTGATGGAATGAAGTGTGTCTATTTCAATGTAAGAAGTATCAGGAATAAGGGTGACGAACACAGACCATGGATCATTACTTGAAACTCTGATGTTTTAGCCATTATGGCGACTTGGCTATCACAGAGGCAGGAATGGTTGTTGGATGCACCAGAGTTTGGATGTTTCAGAAGGAACAGTGGGGGAGGTAATGGAGGCAGAGGAGTGGCATTGCTAATCAGGGATAGTGTCGCAGTTGCAGAAAGGGAGGTTGTCAATGAGGGTTTGTCCACATACTCAGTATGGTGCAAGTCACAAACAAGAAAGGAGCAGTCATTTTATTGGGAGTTTTCACAGGCCTCCACAATAGCAACAGAGAGACCGAGGAGCAGATTGGGAGACAGAATTTGGAAAGATGCAGAAGTAACAGTGTTGTTGTGATGGGTGACTAAACTTCCCTCATATTGATTGGAACCTCCTTCGATCAATTAATTTGGATGAAGCAATTTTTGTCACGTCTCCCCAAGAACCATTAGCGGGTAGGATTAAGGAAATCCCTCAGGCGCACTACTCTTATGTGAGGAACAAGGCGATGGCCAGAGTGAGGGGAGGGCCAATCAGAAATAGTGGAGGGGACTTGTGCCTGGAGTTGGAGGAAGTTGAGGAGATCCATAATGAATACTTTGCTTCAGTATTCATTACTGAGAGGGACCTGATGGTTCTGAGGACAGTGCAGAACAGACTGGTATGCTAGAGTAGGCTGATGTTAGGAAGAAGGATGTGTTGAAAATTTTGAAAAACATAAGGTAAGTTCTTGGGCCAGACGGGATGTACCCTTGGTTGATACAGGAAGTAAGAGAAGAGATTGCACTGCCTTTGCAAAGATCTTTGCGTCCTCTCATTTCACTGGAGTAGTGCCAGATGATTGAAGAATTGCAAATGTTATTCCATTGTTCAACAAAGGGAACAGGGAAAATCCTGGGGATTACAGACCAGTCAGTCTTACACCTGTGGTTGGCAAAGTATTGGAGAGGATTCTGAGAGACTGGGTACAGGGTGTATGATCACTTGGAAAACCATAGTTTGATCAGAGATAGTCAACATGGCTTTGTGGAGAGGCAGGTCATGCCTCACAAATGTGATTGAATTCTTTGAGGATGTGACAAAACACATTAGTGAATATAGAACAATGGATGTGGTGTACATGAATTTTAACAAGGCATTTGATAAGGTTCCCATGATAGGCTCATTCAGAAAATGAGGAATTATGAGACACAGGGAAATTTGGCTCTCTGGATGTAGAATTGGCTGGCCCATGGATGACAGAGGGTGGCAGTAGATGGAAAGCATTCAGCCTGGAGATCATTGACCAGCAACGTTTCACAGGGATTGCTTCTGGAACCTGCCGTTTATGATGTTTACAAATGACTTGTATGAGGAAGCAGAAGGCTGGGTTAGTAAGTTTGCCAATGACACAAAGTTTGGTGAAGTTCTGGAGAGTGTGGAGGGCTGTTGTAGTTTGCAATGAGACATTGAGAGGATGCAGAACTGGGCTGATAAGTGGTAGATAGAGTTCAACCTGGAAAAGTGTGAAGTGATTCACTTTGGAAGTTTGATTTCGAATGCAGAATACTGTGTGGTTATGCTACAGTTCTATAGAGGCCTGGTTAGACCGCACTTGGAATATTGCATTCAATTCTGTTTGTCTCATTAAACAAAGGCATGTGGGAGCTTGAGAGATGGTGCAGAGGAGATTTCCCTGGATGCTGTCTGGATTGGACAGCATGTCTTATGAAGTACAGTTGAGGTAGTTAGGCCTTTTCTCATTGAAGGGAAGAAGGGTGAGAGGTGACTTGATAGATGTGTACAAGATTTTGAGATGCATAGATAGAGTGGATATCCAGGGACTTTTCTCCCTTGGCAGAAATGGCTATCATGAGGGGACATAATTCTAAGCTGTTTGAAGGAAGGTTTAGGTGAGATGTCAAAGGTAGGTTCTTCACATAGAGAGTGATGGATGAGTGGAATGCACTGCCAGCAGATATATTTGGGACATTTAAGCAACTCTTGGAACGTAGTTGAATGAAGGGTATGTAGGTCTGATCTTAGCGTGGGCCAAAAGGCTGGCACTACATCGGTGGGCAATGGGCCTGTACTGTGTTCTACTGTTCTATGTTCCGTCTTCTTAACTGAAGCCCAACGAGATCTCAAACAGGCACTACAACTGGAAAATGTGGCAAGTGGACCGTTTGAGTTCCAGAGTTTTCTGACGGAAGTGGACACCCTCAGCAGCCAATTGAGCTTGGGGAACACTACTTGAGTGAAGGTATTTGCATAACGTCACTCAGGAGATATCCTGAACAGAGAGTCACCAGGTCAGCCCACAGCACAAAACCCTGAAATAATGCAAAGACCTGATTGAATTGTATACATTTTCTCAAGGAGCTGGCCCAGCTGGCCATTGTAGTTGCTGCCAGCTGGTGGACTCGAGATAGCAAAAGATTTCCGCTCTGTCTAAATTAAACAACAGAGCTCATGGGCTGGTGTACAGGACAGTGCACACCCTGGAAAGCCCACTTACAGCGGTAGAGAAACATTGAATTGTTTAACAACAACCAAATCAGAACCAAACAAAATAATCCAGTTTAATGGTCACCAGTTCTAAGGGAGATTGAGATCAACATGGCTAAATCAGTGATTGCAAAACCAGTCTTGAACAAAATTCACTCTGGAAAGTTTAAGTGCTGTCAAACGAGTGTAGGTCACGTTACATGTTGACCTGGAAGCATTTCCACGATTCTGCAAGGCCCACCAGTGCCATTTGCCTTATGGGCAAAAGGAGAGGCAGAAATCAGAAGGTGGGAAGGTGAAGGAATTGTCAAACCAGGTGCAGTTTGAAGAATGGGCAGCACTAGGCTTACTTATTGTGCAGTCCAAAGGGTTATACCGCCTTTGTGGGGATGTTGAGCAATTGGTAAACTGCTTTCATGGCTGGATACATACCCTTCATGAATCCATGATGACTCTCTCTGATTCACTGACATTTTTTTTTGAATGATTGTTACCCTGTCCTTTATTACAGATTCTAACAACTTTCCCATCGCAGGTGTCAGGCTGACTCATCTGTAATCCTCTGGTTTCTCGATTTCCCTTTTCAAAGAATGAAGGAAAATGAGCAAATTTCTGATTCAGAGGTAAAACCCTTGAGTTCAGAGAATTATGAAAAATCATAATGAGGGCATCTGCAAAATATTCTCCGACCGACTTTAACACCGGTAGATGGAAGGCATCAGGTCCTGACTATTTGCCTCACTTCAGTTCCATTCACTTCCCCATTACTGATGATATATTGTTGCTACTTTTATTTGGACCTTGCCCTAATCCTCTGTTAATTTCTGTGTAACTTCCAGCAAACTACCCTCCTTGTCTGCTCTCAATACAGAAGCAAACTACTCATTCATTGTTGTGGTTCTGTTCGCCGAGCTGGAAGTTTTTGTTGCAAATGTTTCGTCCCCTGGCTAGGCAACATCATCAGTGCTTTGGAGCCTCCTGCGAAGCGCTTCTTTGATGTTTCTTCCGGTATTTATAGTGGTCTGTCCTTGCCGCTTCCGGTTGTCAGTTTCAGCTGTCCGCTGTAGTGGTTGGTATATTGGGTCCAGGTCGATGTGTTTGTTGATGGAGTTTGTGGATGAATGCCATGCCTCTAGGAATTCCCTGGCTGTTTTCTGTCTGGCTTGCCCTATGATAGTAGTGTTGTCCCAGACAAATTCATGCTGCTTGTTGTCTGCGTGTGTGGCTACTAGGGATAGCTGGTCGTGTCGTCTCGTGGCTAGTTGATGTTCATGTATGCGGATTGTTAGCTGTCTTCCTGTTTGTCCTATATAGTGTTTTGTGCAGTCCTTGCATGGTATTTTGTATACTACATTAGTTTTGCTCATGTTGGCTACTATTCGTGGGCGGCACGGTGGCACAGTGTTTAACACTGCTGCCTCACAGCGCCTGAGACCCGGGTTCAATTCCTGACTCAGGCAACTGACTGTGTGGAGTTTGCACGTTCTCCCCGTGTCTGCGTGGGTTTCCTCCGGGTGCTCCGGTTTCCTCCCACAGTCCAAAGATGTGCGGGTCAGGTGAATTGGCCATGCTAAATTGCCCGTAGTGTTAGGTAAGGGGTAAATGTAGGGGTATGGGTGGGTTGCGCTTCGGCGGGTCGGAGTGGACTTGTTGGGCCGAAGGGCCTGTTTCCACACTGTAAGTAATCTAATCTATTCAACAAGGTGTCACACATCAGGTTACTTTGTAGGATAGGAACAAATGGCGTAGGGCTCACAACATGACCATGGATAGAGGATTTGCTACTTGGAAATTAGCTCGTTGGTATATATGATCATTCAGGCCACAAATATTGACAACATATTTTAGTGATGTGGTTGACGAAAATGAATGTTCTATTATCATTTTATGGATGATGTACACATTGGTGGGAAGGTAAGGGACAAGGATGTCCCAGGGTGTCCACAAAGTAGCACGGACAGGTTAAGCCATTTGGAAAAAAAAATACTTGACTGAAAAAATGTGAAGTGGGAAAATCTTGTCAGGAAGAATAGGAGAGTTGAAAATAATTTAAAATAGGGAAAGTTTGGCGAAATCTTCAATAGAGTGAAACTTGTCAGTCGGTCGAGTGTGTGAATCACAAAAAAGGTGTCATGGAGATGTACAACACAGAAACAGACCCTTTGGTTCAACTTGTCCATGCCAAGCAGATAGCAGAAAGTGAGGTCTGCAGATGCTAGAGAACAGAGCTGAAAATGTGTTGCTGGAAAAGCGCAGCAGGTCAGGCAGCATCCAAGGAACAGGAAATTCGACGTTTCGGGCATAAGCACTTCATTCCTGATGAAGGGCTTATGCCCGAAACGTCAAATTTCCTGTTCCTTGGATGCTGCCTGACCTGCTGCGCTTTTCCAGCAACACATTTTCAACTCATGCCAAGCAGATATCCTACATTAATCTGATCCCATTTGTGAGCACTTGACCCATATCCCTCTGAACTCTTCCTATTCATATACCCTCCAAGATGGAGTTTAAATTTTGCAAATGTACCAAATTCCACCATTTCTACTGATAGCTTATTCCATGCAGGCACGAACATCGGTGTGAGAAAGTTGCCCCTTAGGTCCCTTTTAAACCTTTCCCCTCTTACCTTAAACTTACACCCTCTATGTCTGGACTCCACTACATTGGGAAAAGAACTTGTCTATTTCCCCTATCCATGTGACTCATGGTTTTATAAACCTCTATAAGATCATCCAAATCAACAGGTAACAGTAAGGGTAACAGCAATGCTGGCTTTCATTCGAAAGAAAGCGGAACATAAAAACAGTGAGTAGTTGCTAAATCTAAAGACATCACTGGTCAGACCAACCTGAAATATTGTGAACATTTCTGGTCCCCTCATCTAAGGCACGATATTGGAGGCAGTTCAGAACAGATTCTCTCATTTGATTCCAGGTTATGGACGAATTTTTATTGGTGGAAAGGTTGTACAGAATTGGCTACGAATCACTGAATTTTTGGAAAATGTGAGGAGTCTGGATGTCTTTGTGTTATGGGGTCTAATTTATTAATAATGACAAATAACTGCAGGTAAATCTAAGCTGAAATCTATATGTTGAAAGAAGTCTGACTTTGATAGGATGAGTCAAGACTTGACCACGATGAAATGAAATTCTTGATTCAAGTAGCAAACTTTTAGGTGCACCTTGGAAAATATCCGATCCAGATGGATCACAATTTGGTAAAGCAACTACTCTACTTAAGACCGCAAGAAATTTGAGAAAGTTGTGAACACTGCCTAATTCATCTCAAAACCAGCCTTCCTTCCATTGACTCTGTCTACATTTCCCACTGCCTCAGGAAAGCAGCCAAGACCATCGAAGACCCCTACCACCTCGGTTAAATTCTCTTCCACTCTCTTCCATCGGGTAGAAGATACAACAGTTTGAAAACATGTACCAACAGACTGAAGAACAGCTTCTTTCCTGCTGTTATCAGACTAATGAATGGGTCTCCCTTCCCCCCATTACAGACATTAACACCACAGGGCGCATCCGCAAGTTGAACAGCATTCAGTCTCTCACAGTCAGACACTGCAACAGTTTCTTCCCACATGCCATTAGGCTTCTTAACACTGTATAATCATACTGTATTCCATTTGTAATTTTTGGATAATTTTTTCAATTGCTGCTAAAACAATGATTTATTAATTATCATTCATTGTTTCTCTGTTACAGTGTTACATAAGGCTAGAATCATTGCGATACTGGTCAGTTCTATTGCAATGGAAAAAATTTCACAATATCCAACGCCATAGTTCATTGGACGGTTGTGGTGATGATAATACAATGTGACAAAAACAATGTTAAATGATATATCTCAAAATCCAAAGATGGGCTGATTAAGTGAATTTGCTATGCTAAATTGTCGATAGTGTTAGGTGCATTAGTCAGGGATAAATGTAGGGTTGTGGAGTGGGTCTGGGTGGGTTGCTTTTCGGAGGGTCGGAGTGGATTTGTTGGGCCAAAGGGCCTGTTTCCATATTGTAGGTAATCTAGTCTCATCTAAAAAATTTGAAATGTCTTACATGAAAACATACAAATGATAAGCATGTGATAGGACAGGCTAAGAGGAAAACTGGACATGCACAGACAGTCAGATGCCTCAGCAGTTAATTTGAAAGGGAATTCAAAAATTCTTTCATGATATCAAGATGGTGGGGATGCAATAGGAAGCAATATAGGCTCACTGAGGGTCAAAGTGCGAGATTTATTCTCAGAAGGTCAGGAACAATATAGAACTGTGAAGGTTACTTTGTGGTCATGTTTACTAATGAAGCGATGCTGATAAATATCGATAGAAGTGGAGACAGCAAATTTAATGTGGTGTGAAATTTGTTTGAAATGACGCTTCGAGTGAAATTAAGGCCTGTTCTGACCCAATTGGAATGACAGCTTTGAAAGATTGCAAAGTTGTTATCTTCATTCAGATTCCAGAAAAAGAAAGAATTTACCAAAGGACTTGGGAGCAGCAAATTTGATGAGCTTAGCTCAGAACAAACAGAGAGATTTCAAATGGCAGTTTAAAAATTCCCAGACATCTAATATCGTTATTTTTAAATTACTGATGGACAAACATCACGCATTGGATGAAAACATTAAAACAAATGTCTTTGGGTCATTTGATTTTGAGGTCATTGTAACCACAGGAAAACTGTTCTCAATGATTGGTCCAACCCGAACCACGGTTTACGGGATAAGAAATAAATCATTGAGTGCAAAGATAGCACAAAAACCTCTTCATCCACAGCGTGGTGATCCCATGGAATTCTCTGCCATAGCATTGAATATTTTCAAGAAAGCAATCTTTATTTTTGGATAAAGGGATTAAAGGATGTCAGGAGAAAGCTGAGAGCAGGGTTCTATGTTGGATGATAGGCCATCATTAATGTTGCAGGGGGGTGAAGTAGGTTTGAAGGACCGAATGGGCTCACCCTACTCGTATATTCTATGTCTCTGTGTTTGATTGAGATGCCTCCTTGGAAGCAGCAGTACCTTATCAGCTTGAGCTGCTGTATTACTTTGGTTGTTCAACTCAGGTCGTTGGAACTGTCAAACACAAGTACTGGTTACAGTGTCTGAAGGAGTTTGGGAGGCTGTATTGAATTATGAACCTGAGGGACAACATTTCTATGCAGAAGGTGGTGTGTGTATGGAACGAGCTTACAGATGAGGAGACAGAGACTGGTTCAATTATAACATTGAAAAGGCACCTGGATAAGCATGAGAAGAGAAATAATTTAGAGGGATATGGGCAAACTGCTGGCAAATGGCACCAGGCCAGATTAGAATGTCTGGCCAGCGCGGACACATTTAACCTAGGATCTGTTTCCGTGCTGTATAACTCTATGATTCTATGATTTCTGCAATTCATTTCTCACAAGGATTGTTCTACCAATGAGTCACGAAAGCTGTAAGCCTTCTGTTTGATATTTTCTTATGAAGTCATAACTAAATAATTTGAATGCAACAGGGATTTCATATCTCAGAGGTGACATATTTTCCCTAACAGAGATAAAAATAGCAATGATGCAACTTTAACATTTCCTTGGGAATCCGAAAGAGAATAAAATAGTTTCTGAACATAGTAATACTGTGTTCAATTCAAAAGTTTTGTCATCAGCACCCAGGAGCAGAACCTTCATACACAAAATGCTGCAGCTGTTCACCATTGTTGATAAAGTATATTACATCACTATTGCTGCTATTGGTGTCCCTGGTAAGTTTCTTTTAAAAATATTCATTCCTAGGATGTGAGCACTGCTGGCTAGGCCAGCACTGATGGTTCAGAGGAAAGTTTAAGTGTCAGCAACTTCTCTGTGCGTCTGGAGTCATATGTCAGCGCGACCAGGTCAGGATCACAATTTATTTCCCCAAAGGAAGCAGTTGGATTTTTCCATCGATCTACATTTGATTTACCATTATCATTAAATTCCTTATTCCAGATTTTTGTCTTCATTGAATTCAAATTCCACCATCTGCCTTGGGGATTCAAACCTGAATCCCCAGTACATTACTGAGGTCTATGGATTAATAGTCCAGTGATAATGCCACAAGGCCATTCCCATTCCTGGACAGAACTTTGAAAGTTGCATCAATCCGTGCAGTGGAATGCCATGCCACCGTGCTTATATTTTGCTTGAAGTATTTGCCATTTGGGTCAGTCAGCGCTGCCATCATCAGATGTGCATGATCAGGGTTGTTGTAAGTTTTGTTTGGGACTCAATAATACAAGAATTCCTGTGAGAAGTAGATTACAGAGATCATAGACTCATAGAGTTATACAGCAGGGAAACACAGCCTCTGGATATTAAGACGATCACAGGGTATGGCACTCCAGTCAGAGCTCCTGTCTCTCCAGTTCCTTTTCCTTTCTTTTAATTTTCTCCACCTTGCAGTTTCTTTTTCTTCATCCACTCTACCCGAATCTTTCACCTACCCCGACCTGAGGAATGGAGATGATTCTCGACCAGAGACAGGATGGGAGCTGAGCACACGGGCCGTGTCCCACAGAGGCAGAAGGTCAAGACACGGACTGAATTCCCAAGTTCTGGCAGCAGGGGAATCCCATGTTCCAGAGCGGCATGTGGGGAATCTCATGTTCCAGAGCAGCACGGGGTGTAGTGTGACTGATCTTGTTGCTGCTAAGTATTAGCCATTGTAAAGAATTTCCACTGAACTCCTGTACTGAAGGACAAGGGACAACAAATGACATACAATGTCGATCGTTACGTTGAGCTGGTGATGGGCAAGGAAGTCTTTTCTTGCAAAACAAATCTAATTCCCCTTTTTCTGTTGAACAATTAAGGTTTGCATGGGATTTTGTACACTACGTTGGTTTTGCAAGGACTGCACAAAACACTACATAGGACAAACAGGAAGACAGCTAACAACCTGCATCCACGAACACCAACTAGCCACGAAACGACACGACCAGCTATCCTTAGTTGCCACACACACAGACGACAAACAACATGAATTCGACTGGGACAACACTACTATTATAGCGCAAGCCAAACAGAGAACAGCCAGGGAATTCCTAGAGACATGGCACTCATCCACTGATTCTATCAACAAACACATCGACCTGGACCCAGTATACCGGCCACTGCAGTGGACAGCAACTGACAACCGGAAGCGGCAGAGACAAGCCACTATAAATGCCGAAGAAAACATGACAGAAGCGCTTCACAGGCGGCTCCCAAGCACTGAGGATGTCACCTAGACAGGGGACGAAACGTTTGCAAGAAAAGCTCCCAGCTCGGCGAACAGAACCACAACAAGGTTTATCTTTCAAAGAATAGTTTACAGGGAGAAGTGCTGAGATTTCCTAATCCCAACGAGTTTCATGAATGGAAAGCAGTGATAACCGTTCACTAACACATCGCCAATACTAAGTATGTTTTTCCAGTCTTCAACACAAATAGTGATTTGAAATGTAGTTTTCAGAAATTGAGACAAATGTGAGGTGCTAAATTTCAGAAAGGCAAATCAAAGCAAGACTTGGACACTTAATGCTTGGTCCTGGGGACTGGTGCCAAGCAAACAGACCTTGGAATGCAGGTTCACAGTTCCTTGAAAGTGAGGTGGCAGATACGCAGAATGGTAAAGAAGGTATTTTGAACACTTGCCTTTACTGGGTAGTGCTTTGAGTATTGGAGTTGGGGTATCAGGATGTGGCTGTACAGGACATTAGTTAGGCCACTTCTGGAAAACTGTCTGCATATACAGTCTCCCTGTAATAGGAAAGATGCTGTCAAATTTTGAAGTGATTAGAAAAGATTTACAAGGATGTCGTCGGAGATGGAAAGTCTAAGCCATATGGAGAGGCTGGATAGGCTGAGGCTGTGTTCCCTGGAGTAGTAAAGGCTGAGGGACATGGATAGAGTAAATACTTAAGGTCTTCTCCCCAGGGTAAGGGATCCCAAAACTAGAGGGCATTGGTTTCAGGTGAGAGGGGAAAGATTTAAAAGCGAGCTGAGAAGCGCTTTTCCAAGCAGAGGGTGAGGTGTGTATGGAATGAGCTGCCAGAGGAAGTGGTGGAGGCTGGTATAATTACAACACTAAAAGGCATCTGGTTGGGTATATGGAAATGAAGGGTTTAGAAGGATATTGGCTTAATACTGGCAAATGGGACTAGATTAATTTAGGATACCTGATCAGCATGAATGAGTGGTATGAAGGGTCTATTTCTGAGCTGGGCTCTAAGTGATTGAAAACAATTGTTGAAGTATAGCATAGACAGCTGGCTGTGTACATGGAGGGAGGAAACCATTTGCAAGAATGAGTTCTAATATACACTTTCTCACATGAAAGAAGTCTTCATTTTGTATTTTCATTTGTTAAACTGCTGGATCAATTGACAGCACCGTTTGGTTATCTTGATGTTCATCGATGGCTTTTTTATTAATCTTACAGCACATTTCAGGTTCTCAATAGTTATCACCTGTCTGTCATGTCTTCAATCCCTAACTCATGATCCACTTGCTGATATGGTGTGGATATGTTCTCCTATCATGTGTGCCACTGTTCCCATATTCTTTCAGAATAAAGTTTAAGAATGTGTCTGTCCTGTAAGGTGGGTTATGTAACATAATGGTGTCAAATCCATAATTCGGGACAGTTTATTTTTAATATGATATCATTCTATGTCAGCTTGCATTGTGACCATGCTAAAATGAGGCCTTACAACATTCAATCCCTGGCTAGGTGATCAACTTGGTTAATTGTTGAGAACACAGAAGAAAATGCACAGGTTACAACACTCCTCATTTTTATTTTGTTTCCATGAACAGAATACTGTCAGTGAAGCCAAAAGAACATGTTTAGTATGATTCTATACACAACAGTAACATACAGAACTGAACATTTTCCACCTCCAAAGCAATTTTGCAGTTTTTAATGTTCAACACTACACACCCACTCCCTTTGTTCATTGGATGCAGATTAATGTGGGACGGAATCAGGATTAAATGTCTTTTTACATTCTGATATTCTTCCTGACTACCCTAATGCCATCTTGTCTCAAATGGAAGGCTTATTGAACTACAATTTCTAAACTAATTTCACTTCTCCCTCTTACAGTTAATGCACTGGCAATTGCGATTCTGTCACAAGGAAAATGCGGCCTCTCCAGATGCACTACTCATTACCTGGTGGCTATGGCAACAGCGGATCTGATGGTCATCATCACTGATGTTATATTGTATCAACTGAATCACTACTTTTACCAGGGATCATTCCTGCACCTCACACCTGCATGCATTGGGATTCAGTTCCTACTCTATGTGAGTTCAGACTGTTCTGTCTGGTTCACTGTCACTTTCTCTGCTGATCGGTTTGTCACCATTTGTTGCCGGAAACTGAAAATGAAATATTGTACAGTGAAAATAGCAGCTGTTATTCTTTCAACAACCTGCACTCTTTTCTGTCTAAAGAATGTTCCCATTTTCATTACACGGGAACCTCTGACTGTAGTTGACAATGTACACTGGTCTTGTCAAATGAAGGCCAGCTATTTTACTGAACTCGGGTGGATGGTTTATGACTGGGTTGATAAGGTGTTAACACCATTACTCCCATTCAGTTTAGTTTTGCTCTTCAATGCTTTGACAGTCAGATACGTGTTAGTGGCGAGTCGGATCCGTAAAGGATTGAGGAGTCAGAACATGGAAGAGAAGCGCAGTGATCCTGAGATGGAGAGCAGAAGGAAGTCAATGATTTTACTGTTTACCATATCGAGTAGCTTCATATTGCTGTGGTCACCTTATGTAATAAATTTCTTATATTATCGCATTGCAGCAATTGATCCCAAATCTTACAATGACAGTTTGCATGTATTTGAAAGAATTGGATACATGCTGTTGAGTTTGAGTTGCTGCACAAATACATTTATTTATGGAGTAACTCAGTCGAAGTTCAGGGAACAGTTCATTAACGCTGTAAAATACCCACTGACTGCAATTAACAGAGTCTTTACTTTCAGAATGAATTGATGGCAATCTATAAGACAGTACGATATAAGACTTTGTTTTCCCAGAATGTGGCATTGAGTAGATAAAACCATCAAATGATTTGTGTCAAAGCTGTTAGTTTATTTGAAAATAAAAACAGTGGTGTAGGTTTACCTTCAATTGGATGTTAATTTATTTTGCATTACCATAATATTGAGACAAGATTTTTTTTATCTTCACCTAAAGTAAACATAATGAATAATTCACCCAAGGAAGCCTCACCATTGTAGAGTTCACAGGCATATTTAAAATCCACAAGAAATCGACAAGAAGTACTCAACTAGGGAGATTGCATTCCATCAAACAGGCATCACCGAATCTAACTACTAGGCCATTCGTTTGTGTTGGCAGTGAATTGCAAACGAGTCCACTCACATTTTGTGTGCCTCATTTCAGTTTTATTTGACAAAAAAACCTTTCCACTCATTTCATTTATTTCAGGAATCATCTGTTATGGTCCCAAATGATTTGAAAATTGGACAGATCAGACTGGAAACAGAAATCTGGATTCCTAGTTCATATTTGTTTCATTTATCATTTCATGTGGTAACCTTTCAGTGAAAGATAAATCTGTAACTCTGCACACTTGGTTTAACAATGAAAATGGTCATGATTAAAGGAATGAAAATAATGAGAAACTATCCGTGCTCTTCACATGTAAAACAGTTTGAAAATCTTCAAAGCACATGGCAAAAATATCCTGCCATCTAACTTTACTGTACTTGAATGAGAGAGTTTCATTCTGTGTAACATCTATAGCCGTGACTGAGCTGCTATAGATCTTCTTGTGCTTGGGAGCGTGTTCATCTTTCCCTTGTTTATTCACACAACTGAATATACTTAGCATCAAAGGACCCTATCTGATTTATAACCAAAGATTTCTGGCTTGGAATTTTCCAATTAATACAGTAGGATAAAATTTCAAACTGTTCTGAATTAACTCCTTTTTGGGGGCTAACATATAACTAGCCTCTTCCGGTCTCTGCAAAATGCCCCACATGCCTCATTACTTCGGTTTTCATTTCACGAGACAATATTTATTCTTCAAACCCAAAAGCAGGTCAAAGGTCGCCATTGCTGATCATAAAACCCTTGCAATACAAATGATATGACAATATCTCTCCAGTATCAACCCGAATACCTGCTTTCTGACCCATGATGGTTTGAGTTTATGGCTCCAGAAAGACTAACACATTTCTTATTACCCTTCATGCACACAGATTCAAACTCACATCTCAGCAGATCAAAAGGTGAACACAAAAGTACATGACACTCTTGCAACATAAATCACGTCCCTTATTTCATCTTCCTGTGTTTGCATATTATTGCCATAATTCAAACGACATCAGGCTATTATAGTCCAACATGTTTATTTGAAATCAATCAGCTTTGGAACACTGCTGCTTCATCAGGTGATGTGCCATGTGACTTCTGACTGCGTCCACCCCAACCCAACACCAGCACCTCCATCATTTATATTATTATACTCACGTTTTATTTTTGAAACTTCCAGGTTCTGAATTTTATGATAATAAATGATTTTCTTAATTTGAATTGGCCTTTTTGGCTCTATTTGCTGAGTTATTTGCTTTACACATGTTAACTTGCGAATATGCGTCAAGAGGAATAGTTCTCTTAGTGTGTTCTAAATTGTACAATAACAAGTGACACTAATGGGTGCCACAGGATGACTTTCTATTTGTAAAATCCCATTCTGTTCACTCATATCCTTTGAGGAAGGAAACTGCTATCCTTACTTGATCTGACCTCCATGTGACTCCAGACCCACAGCAATGTGGTGACTCTTAGCTGACCGATGTGCAATTACTGATGGACAATAAATGTTGGCTTCAGTGGCAACACCCACTTCAATGAATGAATTAAAATAAAACCAGATCATATTTAGGCCTCTAGATGTCATCTTCTGTATTTGAAAAAAATTATCTTGATTTTAACTGGTGACTGTGGTCCCACATTTCAGGTACCATAAAATGATAGTAGCAAAATCTCCCTGATTACTTCCCACTCTCTCTTCCAAAGTTAATGACTCAAACCTTTCTTGGTGACAAGTCTCTGCGGCTGATACTATCTGTTCGCATGGATCAACAAGAAAGTGGCTTCCAAACCAGTGATCCCTCTCCCGTCCTGCCTCCAGTCATTGGTTGCTGAAAGTCACATGGACAGTCTTGCTACCTTAAATGTGACCATTGCTCTGAAGTCTGGACAGTATCTGATATTTCATCACCATCAAACCCAACTAAGAAAGAATTCAAGTGAATTTAAGCTACTCCAATTCTGACTTCAAACTGCTTCCATTCCCTTGTACTCCAATGGATCCTACTGTCACTCAGGATCAACTTTGAAGCTCATGTTGTTGCTTCTAAATCCCATTATGTCCTCTTTCATGCATCACAGTGCCAACGTTTGTATCTCCACAGGAACATGGCTCTTCGACTATTCCATTCCTCCACCTATCAACTGATGTTTTAAAGTCATCCAACACTATGGAAGATAAAGACATACATCTCACCTTATGAGTCGATAGAAGTAGGTAATCTGAAATCTAAATGCTGCACCAACATTGAATAAGCCCAAGGCTTATGACTTTAATTCCACATTGTAACCTACCAATGATACCTCGGCCACCTCTTCACCCCACATCAGATTGCATGTGCCTCGTGAACATTATATGATTGTCTCCATCACTCTCTGGTGAGAAGTTACAAAGGTGCACTTTGTGTTCATGATTTTCAGCAGGAATTGAATCTCCAACATTGCTGACTCCTCAATCGTTAAAGGCTTATTTCACACAACTCTCTTTTTCAATCTCACTTTTGGGAGTATGTTGATGGTTGACTTTTGATCATCTTTCATAATATTTCTGCATCAGGTTCAGCGTCATGGTTTCGGGGTGAATCTTACTATCAAGTGCTTCTGGACTTTCGTAAATGCTAATACTTTATAAACATGTTTCTGTTGTGACTGACAGATTATATTCTTTAACAATTGTTTTGCTTGTATTTCTAGGTTACTTTGTGTTCTGACTCCATTTGGCTGCTTTTTCTCTGAGTGAAGGTAATCTTATAATAATAGTGGGAATGCAGGTAGGAAAGCACACTCTCACTTTCAGTTACCACATCAAAATCTAATTGTTTTATCTTGTTCTGATCTGGTCAATTGGATGTTTTTGCTATGTCTGATTGAAGACAAAGAGCTCAACTAACCAGCTTTCATTAACAAAGTCTTTTTTTCAACAAAACAACAGTTATTCAATGAAGAGAGACATGCCGAGTGTAATCATTGGAGCAAGGTCAGTCTGGTCTATGGAACGGTGACTTTCTGTGTCTGTGTATGTGTGCACAGCGTGTACAGTCCCTATCAGAGGGGAATCATGCTGTGATTGTCTGCGAGTTGGTGGTGATTCCATCCATCAGTAAGGATTCAGTCAAATTCATTGACCAGTAGAAATTGTAGCCCTAAGTACGCAATAACACTTCTTAAAAGAACATTGAAAAGGCATCTGAATACGTGCATGAATTGGAACTGTTTAGAGGGATATGGGCAGAATGTTGGCAAACAGGACTAGATAAATTTAGGATCTCTGGTGAGCACGGGTGAGTTGGACAAAAGGGATCTGTTTCATTTGCTGTACAACTCTATGACTCTGTGTTTCTAAGTGGGTCATGAGATAATTGGTGTCAATATTATAAAATTCAGAACCAAATCTGGAAAGGTTCAATGAGATTGCATAGTAGCTGATATAGTCCCTCTATTGAAGAAGGAAAGGGCACTGAAAGCAGGAAATGCAGGTCAGTTAGTCTGCTGACTGTTATGGAGAAAGTGTTAGAATCAATCTTGAAGGTGAATCTCATTGGAAAAATTGGGAAGAGACATTTTTAGTCAATTACCTGGAGTTAATTGAATGAGAAGCAAGGGCTATTAATAAAGGGGAGCCCATTGGTATATTGTATTTGGATTCCAGGAGTCATTTGCCAGGGTGCCACATGAAAGATTATTGCAGAACATTGGAATTATGGAATTCCGAGCACAGAAAGATTCTTCATGCTCTTAGATTATTTCCTCATCAACCTAATCTCTGTAAGGTTCTCCTTCTTACTCCCGCATTCCAGTGAACAAAATACTAGGTTATCCAGCCTCTCATTTTAAATCAAACATTCCATTACTGGCAACATCTTTGGAAATCTTGTCTGAACTCTGATCTTTTTTTTAATTTCGTTGTGGGGCTGTGGGCATCGCTGACTGGGCCAGTAGTTATTGCCTGCCCCTAGTTGCCCCTTCAGAACATGGTGGTTAGTTGCATTTTTCAACCACTGCAGCTCACCTGCTGTAGGTAGACCTACAATGCCCTTAGGGAGGGAATTCGAGGGTTTTGACTCCAGGACAGTGAAGGAACGGCAGTATATTTGCAAGTCGGATGGTGAGTGGCTTGGAGGGGAACTTGAAGCCAGTGTTGTATTCCTCAATATCTGCTGCCCTAGTGAAGTGGTCATGCGTTTGGAAGGTCCTGTCCAAGGACCTTTGGAGATTCTCTACAATGCAGCTTGTCGGTGTTACGCATTGCTGCTACTGAGTATCAGTGAGGGAGGGATTAGATGCTTGTGGATGTGGAGCCAATCAAGTGGGGGCTGCTTTGCCTTTTGAGTGCTGTTGGAGCTGCACCCAACCAGGCAAATGGAGAGTATTCCATCACACTCCTGACTTGTGCCTTGTAGATGGTGGACAGGCTTTGTGGAGTCAGGAGGTACATTACTCACTGCAGCATTCCTAACTTCTGACCTGCTCATGTAGACACTGTGTTTATATGGCGAATCCAGTTGAGTTGTTGGTCAATGATAACCCTTAGGAAGTTGATAGTGGGCTATTCAGTGATGGTAACACCATTGAATGTAAAGGGGCAGTGGTTAGACTGTCCCTTATTGGAGATGGTCATAGCCTGGCATTTGTGTGGCATGAATGTCACTTGCCACTTCTCAGCCCACGCCTGGATATTTTCCAGATCTTGTTCCATTTGAACATGGATTTCTTCTGCATCTGTGGAGTCATGAATAGTGAATACAACATTGGGTAATCTTCACAAGCATTGCCACTACTGACCTTATGATAGAGGGAAGGTCGTTGTTGAACCAGATGAAGATGTTTGGACCTAGGACACTAACCTGGTGAACTCCTGCAGAGATGTCCTGGAGCTGAGATGAATGACCTCCAATATTTACAGCCAACTTCCTATGTATCAGGTATGACTCTAACCACTGGAGTGTTTGCCCCCTTATACCCATTGATTCCAGTTTTGTTAGTGCTCCTTGATGCACACTCAGTCGAACGCAGACACAGGCAGAATGTACAAACTCCACAAAGACAGTTGATCGAGGATGGGATCAATCCCTTATTTTTACGTGAAGAAGACTGTACTTTTTAACTTATTTCTTCATTATTCTGATCTGTAGTAAGATTGTTTACCTGAGTACTTTGTACCTGAGATATTATGGTGTGTGGCTGTATTGTATACACATCAGTGCACTTTTTCACCTTTCTTGAATACATGTGACAATAAAACCTAAATCTGAAACTAAACTGTGACTTGCTGATGGCATACAGGCCTCAGTGGATATCAGCAGTGATGAGTGTGGGATTAATGATGTAACCATGCAAAAGCACCACCTTGCACCACAGTAAGTATACTGTTTTGGATACTGTTGGGGGGGAAATGACTTACCAGGGGAAAGCCACAGTGGCCAGGTCGCTGGCACTGCGTCTGGCTCTGTGGCTCAGAAGGGAAGTGAAGAAAATAGGAGAGCTATTGTGATAATGGATTATATCGTGCAAGGAACAGGCAGGAGATTCTGTGATCATGAGTGAGAATCCCAGATGGTATGTTACCTCCCCAGTGCCGGGGTCAGGGATGTCCTGGACCATGTTTACCTAATTCTTATGAGGGAGTGAGAGCAGCCAGAAGTTGCTGTACACATTGGTACCAATAACGTGGCTAGGAAATGGGATTATGACCTGAAAATTGATTATAGGGAGTTAGGTGTGAAGCTAAAAGGCTGGATGAACAATAAAGTAATCTCAGGATTGCTACCGGTGCCAAGTGCTAGTGAGGCTAGGAATAAAGAGTGAGTACACATGAACATGTGGCTGCAGAGCTGGTATAGGAGGGAAGGCTTCAGATATGTGCCAAGAACTTGGAAGACCAGTCTAGAGCTTCAAGAGAACTTGAAAAATTGCATAAACATTTCTCCAAAGTGGATGTATATTTTAGGAAGGAAACAATCCACCAAAGAACTTGGGAGCAGCAAACAACATCCACCGACTTACCTCGATCCATCACCTTTGAGACCTCTTTAAAAATTAGCTTTCCCAGACATAACCAACCCTTCATGAATCCATGTAGAATCTATCTGAGTAGCTGACATTTATTTTGAGGCAATTGTTTCTCTACCCTTGATTACAGATTCTAACAAGGTCCCCATCACAGACGTCATGCTGACTCGTCTGTAATTCCCCGGTTTTCCTCTGTCTCCCTTCTCAAAGAGTGGAGTGACATGAGCAAATTTCCAAATCCAGAGGAACAATTCCAAAAGGTTATGAGTTGGGCATTGGCAAAAATATTCACCTACCTTCTTTAATGCCCTTAGATGGAAGCCTGGGGATTTGCCATTCTTCAATGCCATTCATTTCCCCATTATTGATGCTTTGCTGATTTTATTTAGACCTTGCCCTGATTCTTTGCTGATATCTGTGCAACTTCTAGCAAACTACCCTCCTTCTCTGCTCTCAATACCGAAACAAACTAATCATTCAGCATATCAGCTATTTCAACACTGTCATTGACAATATCCCCATTCCCAACCTTCCCGGACAGTGGGGGCCAGCATCCTCTAAACAGCTGCATTCCCTTTTTTTCATCAGAAAATCATTTCTAATTGTCTTTTACATTCCGTGAATGTTTCTTTTCATCATCCTTTTTCAGCTGATGTGATAAACTGCTTTGTGGCCCCCATATCGATCCTTACCTTTGTCCCTTTCTGTGGCATCTGCTCTTTGTGTTTCTATAAAGAACTTTCTTTTCATTTTATGCTGCTCCTGACGTCTTTGGATCTGGAAGGGTTCATGCACTGCAGAAATGGTAGAACGTTTGCTAATAGACAAACGATGAATGGAGATGTTCTTTCGAAACATTTGTTGTAATTCTCCCACTGTTGCCTTTTTTTTAGTACTTGCCATGCACATTTTATCTTTGAAAAATGTCACAATTCTGCATTTTGTTTTAATCATTTTTTTACCAGGATGTTGCCTCGGGTGGAACTTCTTAGTTATTAAGAGAGATTGGGCATAGTGCAGTTGTTTTCTTTAGAGTAGAGGAGATTGAGAGAGGATAAGCAGAATTTAAAATTGTAAGTGTCACAGACAGAGTAGACAGGAAGGAACATTTCCCCGTCTTGGTGGGATCTATAACCAGGGACATAGATAAAAGGTAACGGACAAACCTTATGGAGGGGATGTGATGAAGAGACTTTTCACATTGAGGGGAAATAGAATTTATAAGGATGCTACCAAGACAGGAAGGTTTGAGTTATAAGGAGAGGCTGGGTAGACTCAGAGTCAGAGTTATACAGCATGGAAACATGGAACTTTTTTTTTCTCTGAAGCATAGGAGGCAATGGGGCGATCCTATAGAGGTTCATAAAATCATGAGGGGCATGCAAAAATTGAACAGGCATGGTCTTCTCCCCAGGGTACAGAGTGATCAAAATGAGAGGGAAAGATTTGAAAGGGAGCTGAGGGTTAAAGTTTAAACGCACAGGGTGGTACACATATGGAATGAGCTGCCAGAGGAAGAGGTGGGGGCAAATACAATTACAACATGTAAAAGGCACTTAGATGGATATATGTACAGGCAGGGTTTAGGGGGAGGTGGGCCAAGTGCTGGCATGTGGGACTCAATGAGTTAAGGATATCTGGTCAGCATAGATGAGTTGGACTGAAGGGTCTGTTTCTGTGCTGTAGAGTTCCATGACTCTATGAAAAGGAAATTGTTGATATGACACTTCAATTCAAAATGGGAGAGAGGGATAAAAAGGTAACTATAGATCAGTTGGCTTAACTTCTCTAATGAGGAAAATGTTGGAGTCTATTCTAAAAGATGAAATCAGAATATTTTGAAACATGTTATATCATCAAACAGAGTGAGCATTGATTCATGACAGGCAACTGAAAATGAGGAAGCAACAAGTAGGGTAGATGAAGAGGATCAAGTAGTTGTAAAGTGTTAGAATTTCAACAAGGTGTCACACATCAGATTACTTTGTAGGATAGGAACAAATGGTGTAGGGCACAGAACAGGACCGTGGAGAGAGGATTTGCTCACTAATAGGAAACAGTGAGTTGGTACAGAGGGAAAGCTACAGGATGATGACTGACTCATTCAGGCCACAAATATTGACAACCTATTTTAGTGATGTGAATGATGAAAAATAATGTTTTTTTCATTATTCTATGGATGATGTACATATAGGTGGGGAGGCAAGGGACAAGAATGGCCCAAGCTGTCTACAAAGTAATACAGACAGGTTAAGGAAGTTGTAAAACAAAATACTTGAAAGAAAAAATGTATAGTGGGAAAATATGAGCTTGCCCATCTTGTCAGGAAGATGAGGAGAGTTGAAAATTATTTAAAATATGTAAAGTTTGGAGAAAGTTTTGGGACCATTGCTGTTCATCATTTTTATAAATGACCTGGAGGAGGGGCTAGAAGGTTGGGTGAGCAAATTTGTGGATGATACGAAATACGGTGGAGTTGTTGACAGTGAAGAAGGATGTCGCATGTTACAGCAGGATATAGATAAGCTGCAGAGCTGGGCAGAAAGGTGGCAAATGGAGTTCAATGTAGCTAAGTGTGAAGTGATTCACTTTGGTAAGAGTAACAAGAAGATGGAGTACTGGGCTAATGGTCGGATACTTGGTAGTGTGGATGAGCAGAGGGATCTTGGTGTCCATGTACACAGATCTCTGAAAGTTGCCACCTAGGTAAATAGTGCTGTGAAGAAGGCATATGGCGTACTGGCTTTTATTGGTAGAGGAATTGAGTTCCGGAGTCCTGGGGTCATGTTGCAGTTGTGTAAGACCCTGCTGTGGCCGCATCTGGAGTATTGTGTGCAGTTTTGTTCGCCATACTATAGGAAAGATGAGGAGGCACTGGAACGGGTGCAAAGGAGGTTTACCAGGTTGTTGCCTGGTATGGTAGGAAGATTGTATGAGGAAAGGCTGAGGCACTTGGGGCTGTTTTCATTGGAGAAAAGAAAGTTTAGGGGTGACTTGATAGAGGTGTACAAGATGATTAGGGGTTTAGATAGGTTTGACCATGAGAACCTTTTTCCACGTATGGAGTCAGATATTATGAGGGGGCATAACTTTAAATTAAGGGGTGGTAGGTATAGGACTGATGTTAGGGGTAGATTCTTTACTCAGCGAGTCGTGAGTTCGTGGAATGCCCTGCCAGTAACAGTGGTGGACTCTCCCTCTTTATGGGCATTTAAACGGGCATTGGGTCGGCATATGGAGGAAAGTGGGCTAGTGTAGGTTAGGTGGGCTTGGATCGGCGCAACATCGAGGACCGAAGGGCCTGTACTGTGCTGTATTTTTCTATGTTCTATGTTCTATGTTCTAAATCTTCAATAGAGAGAAACTTGCCGGTCCTTGTGCATGAATCACAAAAAGTATCATAGAGAGATAGAGTCATAGAGATACACAGCACAGAAACAGATCCTCCGGTCCAACTTACCCATGCTGTGCAGATATCCTACATTAATCCATTTGCCAGCACTTGGCCTATATCCCTCTCTACCCTTTCTATTCATATATCCATTCAGATGCCTTTTAAATGCCGTAATTGTACAAGGCTCCACCACTTCCTCTGGCGGCTGAATCCCTACAGGCACCAACATCTGTGTGAAAATGTTGTCCCATAGCTACCTTTTAAATCTTTCCCTTCTCACCTTAAACTGATGTCCGTTAGTTCTGGACTCCCCTACACTGGGAAAAGACCTTGTCTCTTTACCCTACCATGTCCCTCGTGATTTTATAAACCTCTATAAGGTGACCCCGTATCAGTGGGTAACAGCAATGTCAGTGTTCATTCTAAAGAAAATGGAACATAAAAACAGTGAGTAGTTGCTGAGTCTAAAGACCGCCCTGAAATGCTGTGAACATTTCTGGTCCTCTCATCTAAGGCAAGATATTGGAGGTATACCAGAACAGATTCTCTCATTTGATTTCAAGTTATGGAGGAATTCTCATTCGTAGAACAGTTGTGTCAAACAGACTTAAAAGCATTGATTTTTTTCGGAGAATGTGAAGAGTCTGGATGTCTTAATATCATGTAGTTGAATTTATTAATAATAATGACAAATAACTGCAGGCAAATCAAACCTGAAATCCATATGTTTAAAGAAATCTGATTTTGATAGGATGATGAAATGAAATTCACAACGCAAGGAGCAAGCTTTCAGGTGAACCTTGGAAAGCATCCGATGCAGATGGATCACCGTTTGGTAGTGCAACTACTCTGCTCAGGACCGCAAGAAATTACAAAGTTGTGAATACGGTCCAATTCACCTCAAAGATCAGCCTTCCTTCCACTGACTCCATCTATATTTCCCACTGCCTTGGGAAACCAGACAAGATCATTCAAGACCCCTCCCACCCCGGTGAAACTCTCTTCCAAAGGGCAGAAGGTACAACAGTTTGAAAACATGTACCAGTAGTCTCAAGAACAGCTTCTTCCCCGCTGTTATCAGAGTTATGAGTGGGTCTCTCTTCCTTCCATTACAGGCATTTACACCACACACTCAATCCGCAAGGCTAACGGCATTGTGGATAACCCCACACATTCTTCATTCAAATTCATCTCCCTCCTGCCATCTGGTAGAAGATACCAGAGCATTAGTTCTCTCATGGTCAGACTGTGAACAGTTTCTCCCCCAAGCTATCAGGTTCCTTAACAGTGCATGATCACACTTCATTCTGTTTGCAATTTTTGGACGACTTTTTTTGAATTGCTGTTTTATTAATGATCAGTCACTGTTACAATGTAATGTATCCACCACTGGGCCTATTGTCTTGCCTTCTCAGGAATTATTGTGCTGTCTTGCACTTTTTAGCACGTTTCTATTCACTTTGTGCTGCCCTGTGTATGACTTTACTCTAGTGTAGTCTGAACGTTCATATAGGCACATTGATTTCGGAGGAACGCTGTCTCATTTTTATTGGACCAGCTGTATATGGTAGAAACGGCAAATAAAATTCCTCTACTCTACTCTGCCTCTTGTATATTAAAGTTGATTGTTCTCTTCACCTTCTCTGAAGCTGGAACACTATATACTGTATTCTGTTCTATTATCCTCATACACTTGTGATTTGTCCTGAAAACACGCAAAGCATTACTTTTCACTCTATCGCGGTACAGGAGACAATCATATGTCAAACGGAAGCAAGTTCAAAATAGCAGAATAATGAGTGGTTTGTAGGGCTGGAAGCTTTGTGATACTGGTCAGTTCCAATATAAAGTAACAGTTTTCATAATATCCAACACCATAGCTCATTAGAAGGTGATGGAAGATAACATAATGTGACAAAAATGATGTTAAGTGACATATTTAAATTGAAATGTCTTACATGGAAATGTAAATTATAAGCATGTGATAGGACAGGTGAAGAAGATAATTGGATGTACAAAGACAGTCATATGCCTTGGCAATTAATTTGAAAGTGAATCCAATCAAACTTTCATGATGTGCAAATAGTGGGGTGTAATGGGTAGGTCCACTTAGGGTCAAAGTGCAAGATTTCTGCTCAGAACGTTAGGAATAGTATAGACTTGTGAGGATTACTTTGCACCCATGTTTACTAATGAATGAGATGTTGATAAATATCAATAGAAGTGGAGATAGGAACTTTAATGTGATGTGAAATTAGTTTGAAAGGAGTTAACAGAGAGGTTGTCTCGGCTTTGAGTGGAATTAAGGCCGGCTCTGTTCTGCTTGGAATGACAGCTTTAAGAGGAATCAAAGGGTAAATTATGAAATAAGTTGTTATTTTCATTCAGATTCCAGAAAAAGGAAGAATCCACCAAAGAACTTGGGAGCAGCAAACTTGACTGGTTTAGCTCAGAACAAGCGGAGAGATTTCAAATGGTAATTTTCAAATTTCCAGGATTCCAATGTAGCGATTTTTAAATGACTGATGGACAAACAGCACACATTGCATGAAAACATTAAAACAAAGGTCCTTGGGTTAATTGAGTTTGAGGTCATTGTTAATACAGGAAGACTATTTCCAATGACTTGTCCATCCAGAACCATGATTTTCAGGATAGGAAATATATCACTGAGCACAAAGAAAGCAAAACTGCAATTCACCCAGAGCATGGTAATCCCATGGAATCCTCTGCCAAGGAAGCGATACTTTCAAGAAGGTAATAACTTTTTTTTTCAGGCTAAAGTGATTAAAGGATGTCAGGAGGAAGCTGGGAGCAGGGTCCTGAATTAGATGATCAGCTATCATTAATATTGGGTGGTGAAGTCAATTTCAAAAACTGAATGGACTCACCCCACTCGTATATACTATGTCTCGATGTTGGATTGAGATGCCTCCTTGGAAACAGCAACATGTTATTAGCTTGAGCTGCTGTGTTACTTTGGTTGTTTAGCTCAGGTTGCTAGATCTGTGAAACACACGTACTGGTTTCAGTCTCTGTAGGAGTTTGGAAGACTGTATTGATTTATAAACCTGAGGAACAACCTCTCCATGCAGAAGGTGGTGCGTGTATGGAACGGCTGACAGATGAGGTGATAGAGACTGGTTCAATTATAACATTGAAAAGACATCTGGATAGGCATAAGAATATGAAGGATTTAGAGGGATATGGGCAAACTGCTGGCAAATTGGACTAGGTCAAATTGAAAGGTTTGGTCAGTGAGGACACTTTTAACCTCGGGTCCGTTTCTGAGCTGTATCACTCAATGGCTCTATGATTTCTGAAATCTATTGCCCACAGGGATTGTTCTACCAATGAGTCACTCAGGTTGGAAGCCTTCTCTTTGGTAATTTCCTATGAAGTCAGAACTGAATAATTTGAATGCAACAGGGACTGAATATCTCGGGGCTAATATATTTTCCCAAACTGATCAGAAGTAGCAATGATGCAACTTTAACATTCCCGTGGGAACCGGAAAAAGTATAAAATGGTTTCTGAGCACTGTAATACTCAAAGGTTTTGGTTTCATCACCCGGGAACAGAACCTTCATCACAAAATGCTGCAGTTGTTCACCATCATTGATAAAGTATATTACATCACGATTGCTGCTATTGGCGTCCCTGGTAAGTGATTTTTTTTTTATTATTCATTTATGCGATGTGGGCATCACTGGTGAGGCCAGCATTTATGACCCAGAAGGGAGCTTAAGAGTCAGCCACATTGCTGTAGGTCTGGAGTCACATTTCAGCCAAACCAGGTAAGGATGGCAGTTTCCTTGCCTAAAGGACATATGTAAAACAGAAAGATTCTTCCAACAATCAAGAATGGAATCACAGTTATCATAAAACTGTTAATTCCACATTTTTGTTTTCATTCAATTCAAATTCCACCATCTGCCATGGGGGATTCAAAACTGGGTCCTCAGTACATGACCGGGGTCTCTAGACTAATAGCTGAAAATGTGTTGCTGGTCAAAGCACAGCAGGCCAGGCAGCATCTCAGGAATAGAGAATTCGACGTTTCGAGCATAAGCCCTTCATCAGGAATAATAGTCCAGTGATAATGCCACAAGGCCATTCCCTACCCTGAGCAGAACTTTGAAAGTTGCATCAATCCATGCAGTGGAACACCATGCCACCGTGCTTATATTTTGTTCAAAGTATTTGCCATTTGAGTTCACTGTAAGTCAGTTAGTACTGCCATCATTGCACATGTATTATCAGGATTGTTGTAAGTTTTGATTGGGACTCAATAATAGGAAAATATCTGTGAGCAGTAGATTGCAAAGATCAGACACTCACAGAGTTATGCAGCATAGAAACAGCCTTCAGATAAACCAGATATTAAGACGGTGACAGGGTAAGGCACTCCAGTCGGAACTCCTCTCTCTCTCTCCAGTTTCTTTTCCTTTTCCTTAATTTTATTCTTCTCCTTTTTGCAGTTTTTTTTTCTTCAACCCCTACCCGAATCTTTTAACTACCCCTATCTGGGGAATGGAGACCAGTTGCGACTGGAGACAGGGTGGGAGCTGAGCACACTGGCCATGTCCCTCAGAGGCAGCAGAGTGAGCAGGGTCAAAGATACAGGGACTGAATCCCAGAGTTATGGCAGCAGGGAAATCCCATGTCCCAGAATGGCATGTGGGGAATCCTGAGTCCCAGAGTGGCATGTGGGGAATCCCACATTGCGGAGCAGCACGAGGTGAAGCATGACTGACCTTGTTGCTGCTGAGTGCTGGTGAGGGAATGGCCTGGAGGCTGGAGGGAGGGGGGACACTTGTTAGACTTGGGCCCTGACACCATGTGCTGAGCAGCTGCTGTTGTAATTCTTTACTGGGCTGTAACGTAAATAACTACCTCATTCCTAACTCATTCTCAGATGCTGTTAGTAATGCTACTGATTTCCTCATTATCCTCTTTTGTATAACTTTTTCTTTATTCTGTAAGATTTGTAACTGTACCTAAGATGGCACCATTAAAAAGCAGCCATTGTAAATTCCTTGCACTGTACCCCTGTAGTTCTGTACTGGAGGACAGCTGACAGCAAAGGATATTCAGTGTGGATGGTTACGTTGAGTTGATGACATGCAAGGAAGCCTTTCCTTGCTTAACAAATTGAATCCTTTTTTTTTGATGATCAATTAAGGTTTTTCTTTCAAAGAATAGTTTCGAGGAAGAAGTTGAGTTCTTCCTCAGGGAGTTCAATGAATGGAAGACAGTGAGAACTGTTCACTAACACATCGCCAGTTCTGAGTATGTTTTTCAGTTTTCAACATAATTTGTGATTCGAAATGCAATTTCCGGAGATTTAGTTATCTCTCCACCCTCCTGCCTCTATTCCTGATGCAGGGCTTTTGCCTGAAACGTTGATTTTCCTGCTCCTTGGATGCTGTCTGAACTGCTGTGCTTTTCCAGCGCCACACTAATTTAGAAAGGCAAACAGAGCAGCTCTTCTGCATTCAGTGGTAGGGTCCTGAGGACTGTTGCCAAACAAGGAGACCTTGGGGTTCAGGTTCATAGTTCTTTGAAAGTGGAGTCGCACGTAGACAGGGTAGGAAAGAAGGTGTTTATTACACCTGCCATTTTTTGGCCGTGCATTCAGTACAGGAGTTGGGATGTCATGTTGTGGCTGGACAGAAAGTTGGTTGGGCCATTTCTGGAAAAAGAATCATTCTGTTCTGGTCTCCCTGCTACAGCAAAGATGCTGCTAAACTTAAAAGTGTGCAGAAAAGATTTACAACGATATCACCATGGATGGAATTTCTAAGCTGTAGGGAAAAGCTGAATAGGCTTGGGCTTTATTTCCTGGAGCAACGAAGGCTGAGGGGCATGGATAGAGTGACTGGTCAAGGTATTCTCTCCAGGGTGAGAGAGTCCAAATCTAGATGGCATTGATTTAAGGTGAGAGGGAAATGAATTAAAAGGGGTCCTTGGGGCAACTTTTTCATGCGGAGGATGATGCATGTATGGAATGAGCTGTCAGAAGAGGTGGGAGAGGCTGGTGCAGTTACAACAGTTAAAAGGCATCAGGATGGGCACATCAGTAGGAAGAGTTGAGAGGGATATTGGCTAAATGTTGCCAAATGGGACTTGATTAATTTAGGATATCTATTCAGTGTGGACGAGTTGGACTGAAGGATCTGTTTCTCTGCTGTACATCTCTATGACTCTCAGTGACTGAACACAATTATTGGGTTCTTAGAATATAGAATAGACAGCTGGTAGTTCACACAGAGAGAGCAACCCACATACAAGACCAAATTCAAATATATACTTTCTCACATGAAAGAATTCTTTGTTTTGTCTCACTTTGAAGGCATTCTTTGTTAAGTTGTTCAATCACTTGAAAGTTCCATTTGATTATATTTATGTTTATCAATGATTTCATTTATCTTACAGTACATTTCAGTTTCACAATAGTTATCCTCTGTCCTTCACGTGGCCAACCCCAACTGCAGGTCCACTTGTTGATAGAGTGTGGGTATGATCTCTTACCATGAGTGCTGCTGTTCTCATATTCCTCTGGAACATTGCTAAGAACGTGTCTGTCCTGTAAGGCAGGATTTTTTTAACATAATGGTGTCAAATTCATGATTCTGGGCATCACATTTGTAATGTGGATGTCATTATATGCCAGCTTGCATTGTGATTATGTTGAACATTTACACCATTTAAAGCCATTGCTCATTGGTGAGGAGAACAGATTGGTTAGTATTTGGGAAAACAGAAGGATAATTTGCTACCCTGCTCATGTTTTTTGTCCCTTTCATTTACAGTTGATGGAAGTTAAGCTACAAGAACACATTCAATCTGAGTTTGTATGCAACAATTAAAATATGCAACTGACAAATTTACATCTACATCGGGATTTTGCAGTACTTCATGTTCAACAACATGCAGCCACACCCTTTGTACATTGGACAAAGGCTAACATGGGATGGAATCAAGATTAACATCTTTTTATATGTTGATATTCTTCCTGTCTGCTCTAAAGCCATCTTGACTCAAATAGAAGGCTGTTCGAACTACAATTCTTAAACTAACTTCTGTTCTCCCTCTTACAGTTAATGCACTGGCAATTGTGATCCTCTCCCGAGGAAAATGCGGCCTCTCCAGATGCACCACTCATTACCTAGTGGCCATGGCGACAGCGGATCTGATGGTCATCATCACTGATGTTATATTATATCAATTGAATCACTACTTTTATCAGGGATCATTCCTACACCTCACACCTACATGCATTGTGATTGACTTCCTCCTTTTTGTCAGTTCAGACTGTTCTGTCTGGTTCACTGTCACGTTCTCTGCTGATCGCTTTGTGACCATTTGTTGCCAGAACTTGAAAATGAAATATTGCACCATCAAAATAGCAGCTGTTATTCTTTCAACAACCTGCACTCTTTTCATTCTAAAAAATGTTCCAATTTTCATTATGCGGGAACCTATGATGGTGGTTGACAATGTACACTGGTCTTGTCAAATGAAGGCCAGCTATTACACTGAACTTGGATGGATGGTTTACGACTGGTTTGATAAAGTGTTAACACCATTACTCCCATTCAGTTTAGTTTTGTTCTTCAATGCTTTGACAGTCAGATACGTCTTAGTGGCGAATCAGATCCGTAAAGGTTTGAGGAATCAGAACATGGAAGAGAAGCGCAGTGATCCTGAGATGGAGAGCAGAAGGAAGTCAATGATTTTACTGTTCACCATATCGAGTAGCTTCATATTGCTGTGGTCACCCTATGTAATAAATTTCTTATATTATCGAATTGCAGCAATTAATCCCAAATCTTACAATGAAAGTTTACATATATTTGAAAGAATTGGATACATGCTTTTGAGTTTGAGTTGCTGCACAAATACATTTATTTATGGAGTAACTCAGTCGAAGTTCAGGGAACAGTTCAGAAACGCTGTAAAATACCCACTGACTGCAATTAACAGAGTCATTACTTTTAGAAAGCATCGATGAAAATCTCTAAGACAGTACCACATACGACTGTTTTCCTGAGTACAGAATTGAGTAGTAAACGTTCATCAAACTATTTGTATTAAAAAATGTCAATTTGTATAAAAATACAAACAGCATTATAGGCTTACCGTCGATTGGATGCTATTTTATTTTGGATTGTCATAATATTGAGAAAAGATTTTTAATCCTCATCTGAAGTAAACATAATGAATAATTCGCACATGAGAGCTCTACCATTGCAGCATCCACACACATGAAAGAAACGCCACAAGGAATCAACAGGAACAACTGAATTAGGGAGATTGCTTTCCATCGAATGGGTAGCACTGGATGTACGCACTGGGCCCCTCATTAGCGTTGGCAGTGAATTGCAAACGAGTCCATTCACATTTTGTCCGCCTCTTTCCAGTGTTGTTTGGCAAAAACATTTCCTGTGATTTCATCCACTACAGACATGCTCTGGCATGGTCCCAAGTTATGTTAAAATGGAAAGCTCAGAATGGAAACAAAAATCAGGATTCCTCGTTCATCTTTATTTCATTTTTCATTTCAAGTGGTAGCCTTTCAGTGAAAGATAAGTCTGAAACTCTGTACATTTGTTTTTAACAATGAAAAGTGACCTAAGTAAAGGAAATGAAATGAGTGAGAAAGTATCTGTGCTTTTCACATATAAAACACTTTGAAAGTTTTCAGAGCACATGGCATAAATATCCTGCCATCTAACTTTACTGTAGTCAAATGAGAGTACTTCATTCTATGCAACAGCTGTGACGTACTTGCTACTTTCATTTCTTGGGGTTTGTTAGTCTTTCCCTTGTTTATTCACACAACTGAATACTCTTAGCGTAAAATGACACTTTCTGATTTATAACCAAAGATTTATGGTTTGGACCTTTCATTTTTAACACTTGCAGTAGGATAACAGTTTCAAACTGTTCTGAATTAACTCTTTTCTGAGGGAGAATCTGTTCTTATAACTAATCTGTTGCAGTCTCTGTGAAATACCCCAAATGCCTCATTAATTATGTTTTCATTTCACAAGAAAGCAAGTATTTTTCAAAACCCAAAGCAGGTCAAAGTTTGTGTTTGTGATCATAAAATCCTCGTAATGCAAGTCATCTCACAATATCTCTCCAGTATCGCTCCATACTTTCTGACCCATGATGGTTTGAATGGACAGCTCCAGAAAGACTAATGCATTACTTATTACCCTTCATGCACACAAACTAAAACTCACATCTCACCACATCAAAAAGTGAATTCAAAAGTACTTTACATTCTAGCAATATAAATCGTGCCCTTAATATCCTATTCCTATGTTATTTTGTATTATTGCCAGAAGTCAAATGACACCAGATTATAGTCCAGCAGGTTTATTTGAAATTATAACCATTTACTTCATCAGGTGAAGTGTCATGTGACTTCTGACAGTGTCCACCCCAGCCTAACACCAGCAGCTCCATCATTTATATTACTGCACTTTCATTTTATTTTGAAATCTTCCACATTCTGAATATTACAATAATAGATAGTTTTATGATTTTGTATTGGCTTTTTTGGCACCATTTGCTAAGTTATTTGCTTTACACGTTGCCTTTTGAATTTCCCTCCAGAGCAATCAATCTTTCTGTCTGTCCAAAACGATGCTTTAAAAAGTGACACTAACGAATAGCACATAATGACCGAGATTTCGTAAAATCTCATTCGGTTCACTCATAGCCTTAGAGAATAGAAACTGCCATTCTTCCTTGTTATGAACTCCATGTGATTCCAGACTAACTGCAATGTGGTGACTCTAAGCTGACCTATATGCAATTACCGATGGGCAATAAATGTTGGCCTCAGTGGCCAAACCCACGTCCAATGAATGAATGAAAACAAAACCTGATCTTATTTAGGTTTCTGAATGTCATCTACTGCATTTTATCGTCCAGAAACAAGGGCCTTGATTTTAACTGGTGACTGCGGTCTCAGATTTCAGGTACCATAAAATAATAGTCCAGAAAACAACCCATATTGCTTTCAGTCACTTTCCCACTCTCTCTTCCAAAGTTAATGATTCAAACCTTTCTTGGTTACAAGTCTCTGTGGCTGACCTGATCTGTTTGCAAGCATCAACAGGAATGTGGTGTCCAAACTCTGAACGATTGATCACTCTCTGTTCTGCCACTAGTCATTGGTTACTGAAACTCACATGGATAGCCTTGCTACTTTAACGTGACAATGCCTATGTTTCCTGAACTGTATCTGACATTTCATTACAATCAAACCCAACTGAGAAAGAATACAAGTGTATTTAATCTGCTCCAATTCCAATTTCAAAACATTTCCATTCACCATGATCCAGAGGATCCTACTTCAACTATGGGTCAACTTTCAAACTCATGTTGTTGCTCCCAAACCCCATTATGTCCTCTGTCCTCCATCACAATACCACCTTCTGTAACTCTACGGGAAAGTCGCTCTCTGACTATTCCATTCTTCCATATATCGACTGATGCTTTAAAGCCATCCAGCATTATGAAAGATATAAACATACATCTGACCTTTTGAGTCAGTAGGAGTAGGTCATCTGAAATCTAAAGGCTGCACCAACATTGAATAAGCCCAAGGCTGATAGGATTATGGCTTTAATTCCACATTGTAGCCTACCACTGATACTTTGACCACCTCTGCATCAGACATCAAATTGCATGTGTCTCGTGAGTATTATACGACTCTGTCCACATCACATTGTGACTTACCACTGATACTTTGACCACCTCTGCATCAGACATCAAATTACATGCGTCTCATGAGTATTATATGACTCTGTCCCCATCACTCTCTGGTTAGAAAGTTGCAAAGATACATTTTGTGTTAACGAATTTCAGCAAGAACTGACTCTGAAGCATTGCTAACTCCTCAATCATTAAAGGTGTATGCCTCATAACTCTTTTCTTTTCAATGTCACTTTTAGAACTAAGCTCGTGCTTCACTTTTGATCATCTACCATATTATTTCTGCATAGGGTTCAGTGTCATTGTTGCAGGGTGAATCCTACTGTGAAATACTTTCATAAATCCTAGTTCTTTATAAACATGTTCCTTTTGTGACTGACTTATAGTATTCTTTAACAATAGCTTTGCTTGTATTTATGAGATTATATTGTGTTTAGTTCCATTTAGTTCCTCTTTCTCTGAGGGAAGTTCATATCACAATAATACTAGGAATGGAGGTAGGACGGCCAAGGTAGATACACTCTCACTGTCTGATACCACAGCAAAATGGAATAGTTTTATCTTGTTCCTCGATGGTCAACTGGACACTTTCTCCATGTCGGATAGAGGACAAAGAGCTCAAATACCCAGCTCTGTTGAATGAATACTTTACAACAAAACTACGGTTTTCCGATGAGGACACAGACAGGCTGAGTGTAGTCAACGGATCAAGGTCAGCCAGGTGGACCTCAGACAATAGGAATTCCCTGATCGGGGCTATTAATCATGTCCAGTCAGACAGCCCTGACTGACTGACTGACATAAACCGGAGTGTCAGGGGCTCTGCTCACTCGAGGAGCTGGTATTTAGCTAGTTGGGACAGTGACATGTCCAACAAGAGGATACTGGCCTCTCTGCAGCTGTGACTGACTGCACGAGTGTGTGTTTCTGCATAACATGTACAGTCCCCGGCGTAGGGGCATGATGGTGTAACAGTCTATGTGTGAGTTGATGATGATTCAGTCAAAATCACAGACAAATTGAAATTGGAGCTCTAATTAACAAGTAGGACCTCTTGAAATGGTTTCTACAGGAAGGCAGGAAAGAGATTTCTGCACCTTTCACAATGATTTTTGCTTCATCACTGTTCTCTGGAGTAGCGCCAGATGTTTGGAGTGTGGCCAATATTGTTCCCTTGTTCCAGAAAATGAATAGGGATAATCCTGGGAATTGTGGAACAGTCAGTCTAACCCCAGTAGTGGGCATGCAATTGCAGAGAATTCTGAGAGACAGGGTTTATGATTGCTTGGAAAACCGTAGTTTGATTAGTGGTAGTCAGCATGACTTTGTGAGCAGCAGGTCATGTCTCACAAACCTTATTGAAATCTTTCAGGATGTGACAAAACACATTGGTGAAGGTAGAACAGTGGATGTGGTGTCCATGGATTTTAGCAAGGCATGTAATGAGGTTCCCCATGAAAGGCTTATTCAGAAAACAAGGAGGCATGGGATATAGGAAATTTGGCTGCCTGGATTCAGAATCCGCTAGCCGATAAAAGATGGAAAGTACTCAGCGTGGATCTCAGTGACCAGTGGTGTTTCACAGGGATCAGTTCTGGGATCTTTGCTCTTTGGATGAGCAAGTGGAAGACTGGGTTAGTATGTTTGCCAATAACAGAAGGTTGGTAGAGTGGTGGATAGTGTGGAGGGCTGTTGTAGGTTACAATGGGACAATGAGAGGATGCAGAACCGGGCGGATAAGTGGCAAATGGAGCTCACCCTGGTAAGGTGTGAAGTGATTGACTTTGGAAGTTGGAATTTGAATGCAGGGTTAAAGAGAGGATTCTTGTTAGTGTGGAGGAACAAAGGATCTTGGGATCCGTGTCCAAAGGTCGCTCAAGATTCCCCCCAGATTGATAGGTTTGTTAAGAAGGCGTATGGTGTGTTGGCTTTTATTAGCAGTGCAGTTGAGTTTAAGAGCCACGAGGTTATATTGCAGCTCTTTTAAGCACTGGTTAGACCACACTTGGAATATCATAAGCAGGCCTGGTCGCCTCATATTAGGAAAGATCTGGAAGCTTCAGAGAGGGTTTAGAGGAAATTTATCAGGATGCTGCCAGGACTGGAGGGCATGTCTTATGAAGAACGGTTAAGGGAGCTAGGGCTTTTCTCATGGAAGCGAAGAAGAATGAGAGGCGAAATGATAGTGGTATACAGGATGTTGAGAGGCATCGGTACAATGGATAGGCTGGGGCATTTTCCCATGGTAGAAACGTCCATCATTAGGGGGCATAATTTTAAGGTATTCGAAGAAAGGTTTAGGGCAAATGTCAGAGGTCAATTCTTTACACAAAGCATGGTGGGTGTGTGGAATGAACTGCCAGCAGTAGTAGTAGAGACAGATACATAAGGGTCATTTGAGTGAATCTTGGATCGGCATATGGGACATAGTACAATGAAGCGTATGTAGGTTAGTCTGATCTTAGAGCAGGATGAAAGGCTGGCACAACACTGAGTGCCCAGTGACTTGTACTGTTCTGTACTGTTCTCTGTTCTATGTTCTTAGTTGAAGTCTAGCAGGACCTCAAACAGGCACTACAACTGGAAAATGCAGAAAGTGGAGCATCTGAGGTCCAGGGTATTCTCACGGAAGTGGGCCCCTCACGAGGATGACTGAGCTTGTGGAACACCACTTGAGTGCACAGCATCGCTCAGGAGATATCCTGAACGGAGGGACACCAGGTCAGCCCACAGCATAGCTCCGAAACAAAGCCAAGTCCTGGTCAAATTGTTTAAATTTTCTCAAGGATCCAAGCCAGCAGGCCATTGGAGTTGTTGCTGATTGGCGGGAGTGAGACAGAAAAAGATTTCCCCTATGCCTGAATTAACTAAGAGAGCTCACATGCCAGTACCAAGACAGTGCACCCCCTGGAAAATCTGCCTGCAGCTGGTTTGGAACCATTAAATAACTTAGCAACAACCAAATCAGACCCAAACAAACATCTGGTTAAATGGTCGCCACTTCTAACGGAATTTGAGACCAATATGTCATTTTCAGTGATTGCAGAACCAGTCTTGAATAAAACTCACTGTGGAGTGACCAGGCTGAGAGCCTGTGCTGGGAGCCCTTTACAGAAAAAGGGGACAATTTTGGTTCTGGTCTGTTATGAGAAGCAGCTGGTTCAGTTCCCATGGTTGTAGTAAAAATTTCAGGCCCAAGCCTAAAAAGGCAAAATTGTTTGAGAAAATTTCAACTTAATTGGCTCAACATTTTTTGACTAGAAAATGACTGCCTGAGTGAAGTCCTTATTAAATACCCAGATGGTTTTCAGGAATGGTTAGGGACTATCAAACAGGTGTAGGTCACTTTATATGTTGACCTGGAAGCAATTCCATGATTCTGCAAGGCCCGCCCAGTGCCATTTGCCTTACAGGCAAAAGGAGAGGCAGAACTCAGGAGGCAGGAAAATGAAGGAATCATCAAACCAGTGCAGTTTGCAGAATGGGCAGCACTGGTCATACTGATTGTGAAGCCCAAAGGGTTGGTCCACCTTTGTGGGGATTTCAAGCAAATGGTAAATGGCTTTTCACAGCTGGATAAATACCCAGTCCCTGGCACACGGGGCTCATACACAACACTGGCAAGAAAGAGTTCCTTCCTGAAACTGGGTGAACCATGTGTACAAGTGGTCAGATGAGGAATCCCAGACGTACGCTACAATTAATTCCCATAAAGGTTTGTACCAATATACAAGACTACTATTAGCCTGTGCAATTTTCCAGCGGACAATGAGAACATTTTTACCAGGGCTACCCCCAGGTCACAATTTATCTGGGTAATGTGTCAATAACTGGGAAAACCAATAAAGAGCATTAAGAGAACTTGGAAGTAATGCTTAATCATTTCTCCAAAACAGGTGGAAGTTTTGGGAAGGAAAGTACCGATACAAACAATATGCATTGATTTATCTCTGTCCACCACCTTTGTTAATTCTTTAAAGTAGATATTTGCCAAGCATGTGCTACACTGAATGACTCCACACTGACTCCCTCTGATTAGCTGAAATTTTTGAGATGATTTGTTACCGTATCCTTGATTACAGATTCTAACAAATTCCCCATCACAGATGTCAGGCTGATTCATCTATGATTCCCTGGTTTCCCTCTATCACCCTTCTCAAGGAGTGCTGTGACATGAGCACGTTTCCAATCCAGAGGTAAAACTCTTGAATCCAAAGAATTCTGAAAGTTTATGGTTAAGGTATTGACAAAGTGCTCTCCTTCCTTCTTTAATGCCCGTAGATGACATCAGGTCCTGGGGATTTGCCACACTTCAGTTCCATTCATTTCCCCATTATTGATTCTTTGCTAATTTTATTTCGACCTTGCCCTGGTCCTCGGTTAATTTCTTCAGAACTTCCAGCAAGCTACCCTCCTTTTCTGCTCTCAGTCCTGAAACAAAATAATCATTCAGCATGTCTGCTATTTCAAAATGGTTATTGACAATATCCCCACTCTCAGTCTTCAGTGGGGGGCAGAAATCCTTCAAATAGCCGCATTTCTTTTCTATAACCAGAATTTCTTATTGTCTTTTACATCTGTTGCATGATTCCTTTGATCGTCCGTTTTAGCTGATCTGATAAGCTGGTTTGTGGCCTCCTACATTGACCATTGTCTTTGCCCCTTTCTGTCAGATCTGTAACAGTTCTTTGTGTTTTTATAGGAACTTTCCTTTCATTTTATGCTGCTTCTGACTTATGTGGACCTGGAAGGGTTAGTGCACTGTAGAAATGATGGAACAGTTGATAAACAGATGAATGACGAATGGGGATGTTCTTTCTAAATATTCATTGCAATTCTCCCACTGTTATTTTCTTTTAGTACTTACTATACTCAATAATTATCTTTGAAAGATAATATAATTCTGCATTTTGTTTTGAATCATTGCTTTATCAGGATGGAACATCTCAGTTATTAGAGAGATTGGGCGTAGTGCGGTTGTTTTCTTTCGAGTAGAGGAGATGGAGAGAGGATATGATTGAAGTTTATAAAATTATGAGGGGCATCGACAGGGTTGGCAGGATGGTAGGATCAGGTAAGATTTCAGGTAAGGAGAAAAGTTTTTCGAGGATTTGTGAGGAAAATATGTTTTCAGATTGAGGTTAGATGGAATTTTTAAGGGTCATACCAAGACTGCATGGTTTGAGTTATAAGGAGATGTTGGCTAGAGTGAGAGTCATACAAGATGGAAACATGGGACTTTTTTCCTGGAACATTGGAGACTGAGGGGTGCCCCTACTGAGGTTCATGAACTCATGGGGGGCCATCGACATTGCATAGGAAAGGTCTTCACCCCAGGGTAGTGGGTGTTCAAATTTAAAGGACATAGGTTTAAGATAAGAATGGGAAGAATTGAAAAGGACTTAAGGGTTTATTTTTTCATGCAGAGGATGGTGCGTGTATGGAATGAGCTGCCAGTGGAAGTAGTGGAGGCTTGTACAATTACAACTTCAAAGGGAGTTTGGAAGGGCTGAGAAGGATATGAGCCAAGTCCTGGTAAAAGTGACGAGATTGATTTAAGATATCTTGAAGGCATAGATGAGTTGGACCAAAGGGTCTGTTTCTGTGCTCCATGACTCAATGAAAAGGAATCTGTTGATGGGACACCCCTATTCAAAATTGGAGAGATGAAAAAAATAGGTGAGTGTAGGTCAGTTAGCTGAACATCTCTTTCTGGGAAAATGCTGGAGTCTACTAGAAAAGATGAAATCAGAATATTTTGAAACATGTTATATCATCAAACAGAGTGACCATTGGAAACTGAAACCTGGAAATTAGGAAGCAACAAGCAGGGTAGATGAAGGAGAACCAGTAGTTGAAACGTATTAGGATTTCAACAAGGTGTCACTCATGAGACTACTTTGTTGGATAGGAACTAACAGGGTTTAAAACATGACCATAGATAGAGGATTTGTTAACTAATAGGAAACAGTGAGTTAGTCTAGAGAAAACCCCATAGGATGATGACTCATTCAGGCCACAAAAATTGACAATATATTATAGTCGAAAGTGAGGACTGCAGATGCTAGAGATCAGAGCTGAAAATGTGTTGCTGGAAAAGTGCAGCAGGTCAGGCAGCATCCAAGGAGCAGGAGAATCGACATTTTGGACATGAGCCTTTCCTGAATGCTTATTCCTGAAGAAGGGCTCATGACTGAAACGTTCCTCCTGTTCCTTGGATGCTGCCTGACCTGCTGCGCTTTTCCAGCAACACATTTTCAGCAATGTATTATAGTGATGTGAATGACAGAAATGAATGTTCTGTCATCATTTTATGGTCATGTGCACATGGGTGGGAAGGCACGGAATAAGGGTGGCCCAAGGAGGCCACACTGTAATATAGACAGATTATGTTAAATGGAAAAAAATGCTTGATAGATAGAATGTAAAGTGAGAAAGCGTGAGTTTGCATATTTTGTCAGGAAGGATAGGGGAATTGAAAGTTATGTACAATGGGTAAAGGCCGGAGAAATGTTCAGTAGAAAGAAATTTATGAGTCCGAGTGTATAAATCACAAAAAGGTGCCAGAGTCATAGTGTCATAGAGATTTACAGCACAGAAGCAGATGCTTCAGTTCCACGCCAACCACATAGCCAAAATTAATGTCGTCCCATTTGTCAGCACTTGGCCTCTATTCCCTCTGAACCCCTCCTATTCATATTCCCATCCGTATGCCTTTTAAGTGCTGTAATTGCACCAGCCTCCACCACTTCCTCTGGCAGCTCACTCCATTCACTTACCACACTCTGCTTGAAAACATTGTTCCTTAGGTCCCTTTTATATCTTTCCCCTTTCACCCTAAACCAACGTCCTCTATCTCTGGGCTCTCCCACCCCAGGGGAAAGACTTTGTCTATTTACCATAGCCATGTCCCTCATGATTTTGTAAACCTCCATAAGATCACCCCCAATCAGTGGGTAACAGTGGGTAAAGAAAATGGAACATAAAAAACAATGAGATTTCAAATGGTAATTTTCAAATTTCCAGGATTCCAGTGTAGCTATTTTTAAATGACTGATGAACAAACAACACACATTGAATGAAAACATTAAAACAAACATGAGAGCAAACACTCTTGGATTCATTGATTTTGAGGTCGTTGTAAATGCAAGAAGATTGTTCGCAATGACTGGTCCATCCAGAACCACAGCTTACAGTATAGGAAATATAGCACTGAGCACAAAGGTAGCAAAAAAACAAAATTCTCGCAGACCGTGGTGATCCTGTGGAATTCTCTGCCAAAGCAGTGAATATTTTCAATAAGGCAATAGATTTTTTTTTAGACTAAGGTGATTAAAGAATGTCAGGAGAAAGCTGGGAGCAGAGTCCTGGGTTGGATGATCAGCCATCATTAATACTGGGGGGGTGTGAAGTAGATTTGAAAAACCAAATGGCCTCACCCTACTCATATATTGTATGTCTCTATGTTCGATTTGGATGCCCCTGTAGAAACAGCAACATGTTATTAGCTTGAGCTGCTGAGTTACTTTGGTTGTTTAGCTCAGGTTGCTGGATCTGTCAAACACAAGTACTGGTTTCAGTCTGTGTAGGAGTTTAGGAGGCTGTATTGATTTATGAACCTGAGGAACAACCTTTTCATGCAGAAGGTGGTGCGTGTATGGAACAAGCTGACAGATGAGGTGATAGAGACTGGTTCAGTTATAACATTTAAAAGGCCTCTGGATAGGCATAACAATAGGAAAGATTTAGAGGGATATGGGCCAACTGCTGGCAAATGGGACGAGGTCAGATTGGAATGTCTGGAGGGTAAGGACACCCAAGGGTCTGTTTCTGAGCTGTATTACTCAATGACTATGATTTTTGCAATCCATTGCCCATTGGGATTGTTCTACCAATGAGTCATTCAGGTTGTAAGCCTTCTCTTTGGTATTTCCCTATGAAGACAGAAGTAAATAATTTGAATGCATACAGGGACTGAATACCTTGGTGCTAATATATTTTAACAAACTGATCGGAAGTAGCAATGATGCAACTTCAGCATTCCCTTGGGAATCGGGAAGAGTATAAAATAGTTTCTGAATACAGTAATACTGTGTTCGACTCGAAGGTTTTGGCTTCATTACCCAGGAACAGAGCCCTCATACACAAAATGCTGCAGCTGTTCACCATTGTTGATAAAGTCTATTACATCACTATTGCTGCTAATGGCGTCCCTGGTAAGTTTCTATTAATATTCATTCATGGGGTGTGGGCATCGCTGGCGAGACCAGCACTGATGGCTCAGAGGGGAGTTTGCCATATTGTCAGTTTGCCAAGTCAGCCACATTGCTATGGGTCTGGAGTCACATTTCAGCCAAGCCAGGTAAGGGTGGCAGTTTCCTTCCCTGAATAACGTTATGAACCAGATGGATTTTTCCAACAATCAACAATGGATTCATGTCTATCATTAAACTTTTAATTCCAGAGTTTTGTTTTCATTCTATTCAAATCTCACCATCGGCGATCTGAATTCAGACCTGGGTCCCCAGTACATCACCGGGCTCTCTGCATTAATAGTCCAGTGACAATGCCATGAGCCCATTCCCGTCCCTGAGCAGAACTTTGAAAGTTGCATCAATCCGTGCAGTGGAATATCATGCCACCGCGTTTATATTTTGTTCACGTATTTGCAAATTTGGTTCAGTGCGGGTCAGTCATCAGTGGGATCATCGGACATGCATTACCAGGATGGTTGTAAGTTTTGATTGGGACTCAGGGATAGGAGAATCCCTGTGAGCAGTAGATCGCAGAGTTCCGAGACTCAGAGTTAGGCAGATACAAACCAGATATAAAGACAGTGGCAGGGGAAGACATTCCAGTCGGATCTCCTCTCTCTCCATATTCCGACTTCTTTTCCTTTATTTCCTCTTCTCCTTCTTACCCCCAACCAAACAAAGCCCGGAACTATTAACTACCCCAACCTGGGGAATGGAGACGAGTAGTGACTGGACAGTGTAGGGGATGAGCACAGGGGTCGTGCCCCACAGCAGCAGCAGCAGCAGGGCGAGTTGGAGCCGAGATAGGGACTGAATCCCGGAGCGATGGGAGCAGGGACATGCTGTCTCCCGGAATGGCATGTGCGGAATCCTGAGTCCCAGAGTGGCATGTGGGGAATGCCAAGTTCCAGAGCAGCACGGAATGAAGTGTGACTGACCTTGTTGCTGCTGAGTGCTGGTGAGGGTGTGGTCTGGAGGCTGGAGGGAGGGGGGACACTTGCTGGACTTGGTTCCTGGCCCCATGTGCTGAGCTGCTGCTGTTGGAAATCTTTACCGAGCTGGACTGTAAGTAACGACCTCACTCTCAGACACTGTCAGTCATGCTACTGCTTTGCCCACGATCCTCTTTTCTATAACAGTATTATATTTTTTACAGTGTAAGATTTTTACCTTTATCTAGGATGGCACCATTGTAAACACTTTCCACTGTTCTCCTGTCCTTCTGTACTGGACAACAAATGATATTCAATGTCAATGGTTACATTGTGTTGATGCCCTTCCCTGCTAATCAAATCTAATCACCGCTTTTGTGTTGAACAATTAAGGTATTTGCTTGAAAGAATAGTTTACAGGAAGAAGCACTGAGATTCCCTAGTCCCAGCGAGTTTCATGAATGGAAAGCAGTGATAACCGTTCACTAACACATGGCCAGTACTGAGCACGTTTTTCCAGTCTTCAACATACTTAGATTCAAAATGTAGTTTCCAGAAATCTAGACAAATGTGAGGTGTTAAATTTCAGAAAGGTAATTCAGAGCTGGGCTTCTGCACTTAATAGTAGGGTCCTGGGGACTGTTGCCATACAAACAAACCTTGGAGTGCAGGTTCATAGTGCCCTGAAAGTGAAGGCACAGGTAGACAGGATAGTAAAGAAGGTGTACACTTACCTTTATTGGGCGGCGCATTGAGTATTGGAGTAGGGATGTCAGGATGTGGCTGTATAGGACATTATTTAAGCCACTTCTGCTAAACTGCTTTCGTTTCTGGTCCCCCTGCTGTAGGAAAGATGCTGTTAAATTTTAAAGTGATCAGAAAAGATTTACAAGGATGTCGCCGGGGATGAAAAGTCTGAGCTATAGGGAGAGTCTGGACGGGCTGGGGCTGTGCTCCCTGGAGCATCAAAGACAGAGGGGCATGGATAGAGTGAATATTCAAGGTCTTCTCCCCAGGTTAAGGGAGACCAAAACTAAAGGGTATTGGTTTAAGGTGAGAGGGGAAAGATTCAAAAGGGATCTAAGGGGCAGCTCTTTTCATGTAGAGGGTGATGTGTGTATGGAATGAACTGCCAGAGGAAGTGGTGGAAACTGGTACAATTACAACATTTAAAAGGCATCTGGATAGGTGCATGAATACAAAGGATTTAGAGGCATATTGGCTAAATGCTGGCAAATGGGACTAGATTAATGCAGGATATAAGGTCAGCATGAATGGGTGGACTGAAGGGTCTGTTTCTGTGCTGTTCTCTAAATGATTGAAAGCAATTGGTGGAGTGTAGCATAGACAGTGGGCTGTGTAAATGGAGAGACGAAACTACTTGCAAGGACAAGTTCAAATATGGTATATACTTTCTCGCAAGAAAGTATTCTTCATTTTGTCTTATCCTTTGTTCAACTGCTATATCAATTGACAGCTCTTGATGTTTACAAATGGTTTCATTTATCTTACAGCACATTTCAGTTTCTCAGTGGTTATCCCCTGTCTGTCATGTCTTCAGTCCCCAACTCGTGGTCCACTAGTTGTTATGGCGTGGATATGATCAACTATCATGTGTGCTGCTGTTCCCATATTCTTGTAGAATAATGTTTAACAACGTGTCTGTCCCGTAAAGTGAGATTATGTCATGTAATAGTGTCAAATACATGATTCTGGGTAGCATATTGTTATAACTGATGTCATTCTATGTCAGCTTGCATTGTGACCATGTTTAAATTGGCCGTTACAAGATTTAAATCCCGAGCTCCCAAAGATCAGCTTGGTTAATTGTTGGGAACACAGAAGGGAAATGGACAGGTTACTTCACTCCTCTTTTTTTTTCCTTCCATTAACAGAATGATATCAGTGAAGTTAATAGAGCATGTTCAGTCTGATTCTATACACAACAGTAGCAAATTTAACTGACTATATTCCACCTCCAAAGTCATTTTGAACTACTTCATATTCAACACCACACACCCACTCCCTTTGTCATTGAACACAGCTTAACATGGGATGGGATTGGAATTAAAATTCTTTTTACATTTTGATAGTCTTCCTGACCACCCTAATGCTATCACGACTCAAATACAAGGCTGTTTGAACGACAATTTCTAAACTAATTTCACTTCTCCCTCTTACAGTTAATACACTGGTAATTGCGATTCTGTCCCAAGGAAAATGCGGCCTCTCCAGATGCACTACTCATTACCTGGTGGCCATGGCAACAGCGGATCTGATGGTCATCATCACTAATGTTATATTGTATCAACTGAATCACTACTTTTACCAGGGATCATTCCTTCACCTCACACCTGCATGCATTGGGATTGTCTTCCTGCTTTATGTGAGTTCAGACTGTTCTGTCTGGTTCACTGTCACTTTCTCCGCTGATCGGTTTGTCACCATTTGTTGCCGGAAACTGAAACTGAAATATTGCACCGTGAAAACAGCAACTGTTATTCTTTCAACAACCTGCACTCTTTTCATTGTAAAAAATGTTCCCATTTTCATTACATGGGAACCTATGATTGTGGTTGACAATGTACACTGGTTTTGTCAAATAAAGGCCAGCTACTACACTGAACTCGGGTGGATGGTTTATGACTGGGTTGATAAGGTGTTAACACCATTACTCCCATTCAGTTTAGTTTTGCTCTTTAATGCTTTGACAGTCAGGTACGTGTTAGTGGCGAATCGGATCCGTAAAGGATTGAGGAGTCAGAACATGGAAGAGAAGCGCAGTGATCCTGAGATGGAGAGCAGAAGGAAGTCAATGATTTTACTGTTTACCATACCGAGTAGCTTCATATTGCTGTGGTCACCCTATGTAATAAATTTCTTATATTATCGAATTGCAGCAATTGATCCCAAATCTTACAATGACAGTTTGTATGTATTTGAAAGAATTGGATATATGCTGTTGAGTTTGAGTTGCTGCACAAATACGTTTATTTATGGAGTAACTCAGTCGAAGTTCAGGGAACAGTTCATTAACGCTGTAAAATACCCACTGACTGCAATTAACAGAGTCTTTACTTTCAGAATGAATTGATGGCAATCTATAAGACAGTACTATATATGACTTTGTTTTCCCAGAATGCAGCACTGAGTAGAAAAAGCCCAGCAAACGATTTGTGTCAAAGCTGTTGGTTTGTTTGAAAATACGAACAGCGGTGTAGGCTTACATTCGATTGGGTGTTAATTTATTTCGGATTGCCAACACAGACAAGATTTATTAATCCTCCTGAAGTGAATGTAATGGATAATCCATTCAGGAAAGCCACGCCATTGCAGCGATAACAGACATAAAGGAAAATCTACAGGAAATCGACAGGAAGAACTCAACCAGGGAGGTTACATTCCATCCAAATGGGGGGGCACCGAAACCAGCAACGGGGCCACTAGTTACTGCTGGCAGTGAATTGCAAACGAATCCACTCACATTTTGTCTGCCTCATTTCAGTTTTGTTTGGCCATACCCTGTCCTCTCATTTCATTTACCTCGGAAATGGTCTGTTATGATCCCAAGTGATGTTAAAATTGGACACCTCAGACTGGAAACAGAAATCAGGATTGCTGGTTCATCTTCATTTCATTTCTCATTTCACATGGTAGTCTTTCAGTAAAAGAATAGTCTGTAACTCTGCATATTTGGTTTTAATATTAAAAAAGTATATGTGCTCTTCACTTATAAAATAGTTTGTTTGAAAATACGAACAGCGGTGTAGGCTTACATTCGATTGGATGTTAATTTATTTCGGATTGCCAAGATAGACAAGATTTTTTAATCCTCTCCTGAAGCAAACGTAATGACAAAAATATCCTGGCATCTGCCTTTACCGTACTCGAATGAGAGTTTCGCTCTGTGCAACATTTACAGCTGTGACTTTGGGTGCTTCTTTCACTTCTTGTTATAGAGTCATGGAGATGTACAGCACGGAAACAGACTCTTCAGTCCAATCCGTCCATGCATACCAGATATCCCAACCCAATCTCGTCCCACCTGCCAGCATCCAGCCCATATCCCGCCAAACTCTTCTTATTTATATCCCCATCATGATGCCCTTTAAGTGTTGCAATCATACTAGTCTCCACCACTTCCTCTGGCATCTCATTCCATACATGCACCACCCTCTACATGAAAAAGGTGCCCCTTAGGTCTCTTTTATATCTTTCCCCTCTCACCCTAAGCTTATGCCCTCTAGTTCTGGATTCCCCCACCCCAGAGAAGAAATTTTGTCTACTTCTCCTATCAATGCCCCTCATGATTTTATAAACTTCTACAAGGTCGCCCCTCGGCCTCCAAAGCTCTAGGGAAAACAGCCCCAACCTATTCAGCCTCTCCCTATTGCTCAAACCCTTCAATCCTGGCATCATCCTTGTGAATCTTTTCTGAACCCTTTCAAGTTTCACAACACCCTTCATATAGGAAAGAGACCAGAATTGTACGTAACATTCCAAAAGTGGCCTAACCAATGTCCTGTACAGCTGCAATATGACCTCCCAACTCCTGTACTCAATATGGTGACCAATAAAGGAAAACATACCAAAAGACTTTCCCTTGTTTGTTCACACAATTGAATATACTTAGCATCTAAGGACCCTATCTGATTTATAACCCAAGATTTCTGGCTTGGAATTTTCATATTAATACATTTGCAGTGGGATGACAGTTTCAAACTGTTCTGAATTAATTCCTTTCTGGGGGAGAATCTCTTCCTTCACCTCCCCTCTTCCAGTCTCTGTGAAATGCCCCAAATGCCTCACAAATTGGGTTTTCATTTCACAGAAAAATCTTTATTCTTCAAAACCAAAAGCAGATCAAAGGTTGCCTTTGCTGATCATAAAACACTTACAATGCAAATGATCTGACAATAACTCTCCAGTATCGCCCGAATTACCGGCTTTCTGACCCATGATGGTTTGAATTGACGGCTCCAGAAAGACTAACATATTACTGATTACCTCTCATGCACACAGACTCAAACTCACATTTCACCAGGTCAAAAACTGAACTCAAAAGTACATTCCATTCTCGCAACATAAATCGCACCCCTTATATACTATTCTTATGTTTTTATGTTATTGCCAGAAGTCAAATAATCTTCGAGTAAAAAGTGAGGTCTGCAGATGCTGGAGATCAGAGCTGAAAACGTGTTGCTGGTTAAAGCACAGCAGGTCAGGCAGCATCCAAGGAACAGGGAATTCGATGTTTCGGGCCAGAGCCCTTCATCAGGAATGAGGAGAGTGTGCCAGGCAGGCTAAGATAAAAGATAGGGAGGAGGGACTTGGGGGAGGGGCGATGGAGATGTGATAGGTGGAAGGAGGTCAAGGTGAGGGTGATAGGCCGGGGTGGGGTGGGGACGGAGAGGTCAGGAAGAAGATTGCCGGTTAGGAGGGCGGTGCTGAATTTGAGGGAATCGACTGAGACAAGGTGGGGGGAGGGGAAATGAGGAAACTGGAGAAATCTGAGTTCATCCCTTGTGGTTGGAGGGTTCCCAGGCGGAAGATGAGGCGCTCTTCCTCCAACCGTCGTGTTGTTATGTTCTGGCGATGGAGGAGTCCAAGGACCTACATGTCCTCGGTGGAATGGGAGGGAGAGTTAAAGTGTTGAGCTACGGGGTGGTTGGTTTGGTTGGTCCGGGCATCCCAGAGGTGTTCCCTGAAGCATTCCGCAAGTAGGCGGCCCGTTTCCCCAATATAGAGGAGGCCACATCGGGTGCAGCGGATGCAATAGATGATGTGTGTGGAGGTGCAGGTGAATTTGTGGTGGATATGGAAGGATCCCTTGGGGCCTTGGAGAGAAGTAAGGGAGGAGGTTGGGTTGGTGGGGGGTGTGGACCTGACGAGGGAGTCGCGAAGGGAGTGGTCTTTGCAGAACGCTGATAGGGGAGGGGAGGGAAATATATCCCTGGTGGTGGGGACGGTAGATGACACGCTGTATACGGAGGTTGGTGGGTTGGTAGGTGAGAACCAGTGGGGTTCTGTCTTGGTGGCGATTGGAGGGGTGGGGCTCAAGGGCGGAGCAGCGGGAAGTGGAGGAGATGCGGTGGAGGGCATCGTCGATCACGTCTGGGGAGAATCTGCGGTCCTTGAAGAAGGAGGCCATCTGGGCTGTACGGTATTGGAACTGGTCCTCCTGGGACCAGATGCGGCGGAGATGAAGGAATTGGGAATATAGGATGGCGTTTTTACAGGGGGCAGGGTGGGAGGAGGTGTAGTCCAGGTAGCTGAGGGAGTCAGTTGGTTTATAGTAGATGTCTGTGTTGAGTCTGTCGCCCGAGATAGAAATGGAAAGGTCTAGGAAGGGGAGGGAGGAGTCTGAGACAGTCAGGTGAATTTGAGGTTGGGATGGAAGGTCAAATAATGCCAGGCTATAGTCCAACAGGTTTATTTGAAATCATACACATTTAGAACACTGTTGCTTCATAAGGTGAGTCATAGAGATGTACTGCACAGAAACAGACCCTTCAGTCCAACTCGTCCATGCCAACCAAATATCCCAACCCAATCTAGTCCCACCTGCCAGCACCCGGCCCATATCCCTCCAAATTCTTCCTATTGATATACCCATCCAGATGCCTTTTAAATGCTGCAATTGTATTTGCCTCCACCACTTCCTCTGGCAGCTCATTCCATACACATACCACTCTCTGTGTGAAAAAAGTGTCCCTTAGGTCTCTTTTATATCTTTCGCTTCTCACCCTAAACCTATGCCCTCTAGTTCTGGACTCGCCGACCCCAGGGGAAAGACTTTGTCTATTTATCAGACCAGAATTGTCGTGTGACTTCTGACTACATCCACCCCACTCCAAGACCAGCACTTCTATCATTTGTATTATTGCACTCAGGTTTTATTTTTGAAACTTTCACATTGTGAATATTCTGGTAATAGATGATTTTCTTAATTTGTCTTGGCGCTATTTGCTGAGCAATTTGTTTTACACACATTACCTTGTGAGTATACCTCAAGAGGAATAGATCTCTCTGTCTGTCTAAAACTATGCAATATAAAATGACGCTAATGTTTACCATATAATAACTAAGATGTTTGTAACATCTCATTTGGTTCACTTATATCATTTAAGGAAGGAAGGAAGCTGCTATCCTTACTTGGTCTGACCTCCATGTGACTCCAGACCCACAGCAAAGTGGTGACTCCTAGCTGACTTTTCTGCAATTACCGATGGGCAATAATTGTTGGCTTCAGTGGCAACACCTACATCCAATGAATGAATTAAAATAAAACCAGATCTAATTTGGGTCTCTGGCTGTCATCTTCTTCGATTGACAAAATGGGGCTTGATTTTAACTGGTGACTGTAGTCTCCCATTTCAGATACCGTTAAATTAAAGTAGGAAAAAATGCAGTTTCACTTTCAGTCACTTTCCCACTCTCTTCCAAAGTTAATGACTCAAACCTTTCTTGGTTACAAGTGTCAGTGGCTGACCTTGTCTGTTCACACGCATCAACGAGAAAGTGGCTTCCAAATTCTGGACCATTGATCACTCTCTCGTCCTGCCTCCAATCACCAGTTGCTTAAGTTCAAATGGACAGTCCTATGTTTTCTGGACAGTATCTGACATTTCACCACAATCAAACCCAACTAAGAAAGAATACAATTGAATTTAAATTACTCCAACTCTGATTTCAAATTGTTTCCATTCACCATGACCCTTGTACTCCAGTGGATCCTGTTTCAACTATGGGTCAGCTTTGAAACTCACATCGTTGCTCCCAAATCCCATCACAGTGCTGCCTTCTGTATCTCTACAGGAAGGTTGCTGTCTGACTATTCCATTCCTCCATATATCTGCTGGTGTTTTAACGCCATCCAGTATTATGAAAGATACAAACGTACATTTGACCTATGTGTCAGTAGGTGTAGGTCATCTGAAAACTAAAGGCTGCATTGACATTGAATAAGCCCAAGAATAATGAGATTATGACCATAATTCCACATTGTAACCTACCACTGATGCACCTTGACCACCTCTTTGTGCGACCTCAAAGTGCATGTGTCTTGTATTATAGGACTCTGACTCCATCACCCGCTAGTTAGAAAAATGCATTTTGTGTTAAAGATTTCCAGGAAGAACCGAATCTGGAACATTGTTAACTCGTCAATTGTTAAAGGCTTATGTCATACAACTCTCTTTCTCAGTCTCAATTTTAGGACTTTGTCGACGGTTGACTTTTGATCATCTATCATATTATTTCTGCATAGGGTTCAGTGTCACGGTTTCGGGGTGAATCTTGCTGTAAATTACTTCTGGACTTTCATAAGTCCTAGTTCGTCATAAACATGTTCATTTGTAATTGATGCATAGCATTCTTTAACAATTGCTTTGCTTGTATTTATAGATCATTTTATGTTCCTATTCCATTGAGTTCCTTTTTCCCTGAGGGATAGTAATATCACAATGATAATGGAAATGCATGTAGGAAAGCATCCTGTCTCTCTGATCGAGACAGGTACACTCTCACTTTCTGTTGCCACAGCAAAATGGAATTGTTTTATCTTGTTCTGATCTGATCAATTGGACGCATTCACTATGTCAGATTGAAAGCAAAGAGCTCAAATACCCAGCCCTCTTTAATGAAGTTTTTACAACAAAACAACAGTTATTCGATGAAGAAAGACATGCCGAGTGTAATCATTGGATCAAGGTCAGCCAGGTGGACCTCTGCGAACAGGAATTCCCTGATCGGGGCTGTTAATCTGGCCCCATCAGGGAGCCCTGACTGACTGACATAAACTGGAGTATCAGGAGCTCTGCTCACTCAAGGATTGAGCTACTGGGACTGTGGCATGTACAATAAAGAGAAAGTGGCTTCTCTGGAGCTGTGACAGACTGTGTGTGCGCGCGCGTGTGCGTGTCTGAATGTGTGTGTGTGAGACAGATAGAGAGAGAGAATGCGTGTGTGTGTTTGTGTGTCTGTATGTGTGCAACACGTACAGTCCCCAACAGAGGGGCCTGATGCTCTGTGTGTGTATGTGTATATGTGTATGTGTGTGTACATTCCCCAGCAGAGGGGCAGCATGATGTCTGTGTGCAACATGTACAGACGCTAGCAGAGGGCATGATGCTTTGTATGTCTGTGTGTAACATGTACAATCCCCAGCAGAGAGGCACGCTGCTGTCTGTGTCTGTGTGTTATATGTACAGTCCCTGGCAGAGGGCATGATGCTGTGTGTCTGTGTGCAACATGTACAGTCCCCAGCAGAGGGGCCTGATGCTGTGTGTGTCCCTGTGTAACATGTACAATCCCCAGCAGAGGGGCCTGATGCTGTGTGTGTCTGTGTGTTACATGAACAGTGCCCAGCAGAGGGCATGATGCTGTGTGTGTCTGTGTGCAACATGTACAGTCCCCAGCAGAGGGGCTTGATGCTGTGTGTATCCCTGTGTAACATGTACAGTGCCCAGCAGAGGGGCCTGATGCTGTGTGTGTCTGTGTGTTACATGTACAGTCCCCGGCAGAGGGCATGATGCTGTGTGTGTCTGTGTGTTACATGTACAGTCCCCAGGAGGGGGCCATGATGCTGTAACTGTGTGTGAGTTGGTGATGATTTAGTCCATCAGTGATGACTCACTCAAAGTCATAGTCAATTAGAAATTGGAGCTCTAACTAACAAATAGAACTTCTTAAAAGAACATTGAAAAGGCATCTGGATGGAGCCATGAATAAGAAAGGTTTAAAGGGATATGGTCCAAACTCTGGCAAACAGGACTAGCTTAATTTAAGATGTCTTTTCAACACAGACGAGTTGGACTGAAGGGTCTGTATCCGTGCTGTACACCTGTATGTTCCCAAGTGGCTCACTCAAGAGATTGTAGATGTGTTGGGATCAATAGTCCAAAATTCAGAAACAAATCTAGAAAGGTTCAATGATGTTGCAAAATAGCAGATATGGATATTCTATTGAAGAAGGAAAAGGTACAGAAAGCAGGAAATGTAGGTCAGTTAGCCTAGTGACTGTTATGGGGAAGTTGTTAGAATCAATCCTGATTGAGAATCTCATTGGTAAAATTGGGAAGAATCAGCCGGAATTTTTGAAGTGGAGATTATTTTTAGTTAACTACCCAGAATTCTTTGAATGAGTAATATGCGCTGTTGATAAAGGGGAGCCCATTGAGGCATTATATTTGGATTCCAGGAGTCATAAGATGCCACATGAAAGATTATTGCAGAACATTGGAGTTGATCCTACAGGGGATCACATCTTGGATGCTGTCTGTGGTTTGGTTCTCCTGAAAGGAAGGAAGTCAATGCATTGGAGGTGGTTCAGGGAGTGTTCAGTTGATTGATATCTGGGATGAATGAATTACCTTGTGAAGAACAATTTTACAGGCAGCCCTTGTTTTTGCTGGAGGTGGGAGTGAATCGATTGAAGTGTGTAAAATCCTGGGTGGGCTTGACCAGCTGAACATGGAAAGGATGCTTCCAATGACATGAGCTAGGGGACACTGTTTTGTAATTAGAGGTAGCCCTTTCAGAATAGAGGGGCTTTTTTTTCCCTCTCCGAATATTGTATGACTTTGAAATCTTCTGTCTTAGTGCGATCATTAAATATCTTTAAGACGGAGCTGATAGATTGGGCGAGTGTAAGATTTTTCGGGTCAAGTGGAATTATGGAATTCAGAACACAGACAGATTAGCCATGATCTTAGATTTTTTTTTCCTCATCAACCTATTCAGAGATGCTATTACACTCCTCTGGAGCAGGTGGGACTTGAACCCAGGTCTCCGGGCTGAGAAGTGGGGACACTACAAATGTGCCACTTGAGCCTCCCATATGATCTGATTGAAAGGTTGGAGTTAAGATCAAAGGGCCAAATGCCTACTCCTGTTCCTACACAATCTGTTCAGCTCAGTCAGTTGGTTGTAATTTACTTATTTGTCATTGGTTCAATCAGTTAGTGCTGATGTAGCCATGGTGGCCACAGTTCCCACAATTCCCCTGGGCTGAGATCAGCCCTATTTCTGATAATGTCCAAATTGCACTCTGGGAAAATCTCTTTGCCAACAAACAGTTCCTCAACATGATGCGAATCACAGCTTTTATGTATTTTTCTCAGCTTCCAGCCAGTGAGACTTTCCCTTCCATCGACTGTGACCGAAAACCCCAAGTTGCCTCCATTGGTCAATTGGTGTTGGTGATTCAGCATTAATACAATGGATGTCAGCGGCGGTCCGTGATATAACACCAATATGGCTGCCACCTCATGGTACAGGCCCAATTTCATCAACAAGCAGGGAGGGCCAGAAGAGCAAGAGCTGACTGACCCTCACGTCTGTTTTAAGTCTTTCTCCTGTCACCTTAAAAATGACCTTTAGTTTGGAATTTCCACTCCTTCAGGAAAAGACCCTTGTCATGACCCTTACCTGTGCCCCTTTTGATTTTATCAACCTTGATAAGGTCACCCTTCAGCCTCCTGCATTCCAGTGAACAAATTCCTCGCCTATCCAGCCTCTCGTACAACACAGCCCTCCATTCCTGATAACATGCTGGTAAATCCCTTCTGAACTCTGTCCAATTTATTCTTTAAAATTTATTTGTGGGGATGTGGACATCGTTAGCTGGGCAAGCATTGATTGCCTGTGCCTAGTTGCCCTTGAGGCGGTGGTGAGCTGCCCTCTTGAACTGCTGCAGTTCACCTACTGTAGGTAGACCCAAGGAGGGAGGGAACTCGAGGATATTGACCGAGCAACAGTGAATGAATGGCAGTATATTTCCAAGTCGTGATGGTGAGTGGCTTGGAGGGGAACTTGAAGTTGGTAGTATGGATCTGTTGCCCTTATCCTTCTTGGTGGAAGTGGTTATGGGTTTGGAAGGAGTTGTTGGTCAATTTCTGCAGTGTATCTTGTAGATGATACACACTGCTGCCCCTTCTAGAGGGATTGGATGCTTGTCGATGTGGTGCCAAACAAGTGAGGGCCTGCTTTGCCTTTTGAGTGTTGTTGGAGCTGCAGCCAAACAGGCAAGTGGGGAGTATTCCATCACACTCCTGACTTGTGCCTTGTAGATGGTGGACGGGCTTTGTGGAGTCTGGAGGTGAGTTACTCGTCACAGCATTCCTAGCCTCTGACCTGCTCTTGTAGCCACTGCATTTACATTGTGAGTCCAGTTGAGTTCCTGGTCAACGATAACCCCAAAGATGTTGATGGTGGGGGATTCAATGATAGTAACACCAATAAATGTCAAGGCCAACATCATCAAAGATCCCTCCACACCGAGGTTACCCTCTCTTCAACCAGGCAGAAGGTATAAACATTTGAAAACACTTACCAACAGATTCAAGAACAGCTTCTTACCCACTATTAAGATATATGAACTGATTCTTCGTAAATTACAGTTAATCTTCCTCTGCACCTTTCTCTATACTATACACTATATTTTGTATTCTGTTCCATTACCCTGATGTGCTTACATAAGGTACAATGTGTCTGGAGAGCACGCAGAACAATACTTTTCGCTCTATCTCGGTACATGACCATATCAAATCAACTATTCCCTAACCTTCATTAACTGTCTTGTTACTGACTTATCAAAATCCTCCCACACCTACAAACCCTTTGGAAGCAGACTCTTTACTTTGATCTGCCTCTCTTTAGTTCAATCGCTTCATATTTCCTCACATTGAACTTCCATCTGCTTTTGTCCACGCTGTCCTTTTGAATTTTGACACTATCCTCCTAAAGCATCTGTAGCTCAGTTGGCTGGACAGCTGAGTGACACAGATCTTGGGACAGTGGGAGGAAACTGGAGCACCCAGAGGAAACCCACACAGACACGAGAGGAGAATGTGCAAACTCCACACAGTTGCCCAAGGGTAGAATTGAACCTGGGATCCCTGGCGCTGTGAGGCAGCAGTGCTAACCACTGAGCCACCATCCAGCCCGAAGGCAAGAAAGGTGATAGATGGGAAACTAAATTGTGAAGAGAATTGTAAGAAGGCCTATGGTGTATTAGCGTTCATTAGCAGAGGGATTGAATTCAAGAGTCGTGAAGTGATGTTGCAGCTGTACAGGACTTTGGTTAGGCCACATTTGGAGTACTGTGTGCAGTTCTGGTCGCCTCACTTTAGGAAAGATGTGGAAGCTTTGGAGAGGGTGCAGAGAAGGTTTACCAGGATGTTGCCTGGAATGGAGAATAGGTCATACGAGGACAGGTTGAGAGTTCTCGGCCTTTTCTCGTTGGAACGGTGAAGGATGAGGGGTGACTTGATAGAGGTTTATAAGATGATCAGAGGAATAGATGTCAGAAACTTTTTCCCCGGGTACAACAGAGTATTACAAGGCGACATAAATTTAAGGTGAAGGGTGGAAGGTATAGGGGAGATGTCAGGGGTGGGTTCTTTACCCAGAGAGTGGTGGGGGCATGGAATGCGCTGCCCGTGGCAGTGGTAGAGTCAGAATCATTGACGATCTTTAACCGGCAATTGGATAGGTACATGGATGGGTGCTTAATCTAGGATAGATGTTCGGCACAACATTGTGGGCCGAAGGGCCTGTTCTGTGCTGTATTGTTCTATGTTCTATGTTCTAGAATATAAGAAAGCCTACAGAGCAATAGAGATAGTTTGACTAAGTGGGAAAAGATCTGGCAAATGGCATTCAATGTGGGAAAGTATCAAATTGTCCATTTTTATAGAAATAATTTTAAAAAAGCAGCATATTGTTTAATTACTGAGAGCTCTGAGATGCAGACAGATACGGGCATCCGAGTGGGTTGAATCACAGAAAGTGAGTGTGCTGGTAAAGTGACTAATCAGAACAAATAGAATTATGTTTTAATAGGAGAGGAATTGAATGAGTCAGGAGGTTATACTTCAGTTATACATGGTGTTGGTGAGACCGCATAGAGTCATAGGGAACAGAGACAGATCCTTCGGTCCAACCAAGCCATATCGAATACAATCCCAAACTAAACTAGTCCCAACTGCCTGCTCCTGGCCCATCTCCCTCCAAACTAATATACTTAATCTGGAGTAATTTGGACAGTACCGGATACTATGGGAGGATTAGATTAGATTCTCTACAGTGTGGAAACAGGCCTTTCGGCCCAACAAGTCCACACTGCCCCTCCAAAGAGAAACCCACCCAAACCCATTCCCCTACCCTAGATTTACCCCTGACTAATACTGTGGGCAAGTAAAAAATGAGGTCTGCAGATGCTGGAGATCACAGCTGCAAATGTGTTGCTGGTCAAAGCACAGCAGGCCAGGCAGCATCTCAGGAATAGAGAATTCGACGTTTCGAGCATAAGCCCTTCATCAGGAATGAATACTGTGGGCAATCCAGCATGGCCAATTCACCTGACCTGCGCATCTTTGGATTGTGGAAGGAAACCGGAGCACCCGGAGGAAACTCACGCAGACACGGGGAGAATGTGCAAACTCCACACAGACAGGTGGGAATCAAACCCAGGACCCTGCCTGCTGTGAGGCAGCAGTGCTAACCACTGAGCCACCGTGCCGCCCATGTTAGTGCAATGGAAGCAGTTCAGAGAAGGCGGACTAGACTGCAGTGAGGAAAGGACAGACGGGTTAGAATGATGTATTGTGGGGTCTAGAAGTGTCAGAGGCCTGACCGAACTAAAACGTATGGGATCCTGAGGGGATGTGACCAGGCGGGTGTGGAAAGGATTGTGGGAGGATTAATCGTGGGGGGTCATCATTTAAAAATAAGGGGCATCTATTTGAGATGAGAAACCATTTTCAGTTTCAGAGGTTGTGGATCTTTGGAATTCCGTTCCCCTGTAGGCAGTGGGCGCAGAAACTTTCAATATTTTAAAGATGGATAGATAGACTATGGACAATGGCAATGGAAAATGATCAGGGAGCGGTGGGGGGGTGCAGGAAGGTAGGGTTGAGGTTAAATCCAGATCAGCCAGAAACAGTGGGAACAGGTTTGATGGACTGAATGGCTTACTTTTACTGGTGTGTTCGAACGCCTTTCAAAGATCCATGTTCCTTGATCAATTACTGGGAGTTCTGGGATTTACAAATTAAAGAACTGGAACTAGCATATCCCATTCTAAAAGGTGAAAGCCTTCATCTGAATTTGCTTAATATATCGTTACAGCTCCGTGACCCTTTTGCTATAAATTCTGTGTCTTATGATTTTCTACTCTACAACCACCTGATGAAGGAGCAGTGCTCTGAAAGCTAGTGTTCCCAAATAAACCTGTTGGAATGTAATCCTGGTGTTGTGTGAGTTTTAACTCCATTACTTAGGCAAAGAAGAGCAGCACATTATCCAGACAGCGCTTTGTTGAATGGAAATCCAAGCTTCATGGGACATGAGCCTGGACAGTAGGAGGCAATCCTTTCCTGAGAGAGTTAAATAAAAGATGCAAACACACACACACACACACACACACACACACACACACACACACACACACACGCGCACAAACAGAGGCATGCAGTTTTATCATTTGCCTTATTTGTCAATTAGATCTCCAGCAACTATCTGATTCCTCTTTAAGGACAGAAGGACAACAAAGGAGATGGGGGAGAGGTTTCGGGGTCTGAACTCACATGCACATGGTGGAGGGTGGGGTGGGGGGAAAGATGGGAAACTCTGGCGGTCCCGATCCTGGGACACGTCGAGGGGTAGCAGGGGATCAGGATGAGGGACGAGCATCGGGGAGGGGGCTGATTGGTGGGAAATTTAACAACCCAGGGTTCGCACACTGCAATTGAGGGCAGAGAAAGAGGGAGGGGTGGGGTCCATCATCACTGGGCAGGGGACAAAGGGTGAGATGCAGGAAAGGACACGAAGTTCCCATGCTGGGCCATCAGTAACTGTAGTTCTCAGTGTAGAGTGAGTAGTTAGCAGCGATATTGGTATCTCCTGATGGGGTATATTCACCTTTAGACGCCAAGCCGTTAATCTGTGCCAAGAGAGTGAGAGAAAATAACATCAAGCTCCAGTTAAGACACACTCTTTTGCATTACATCAGATCCATTGGTTCTCAGAACAGGCAGGAAGGTGAGTACCTGAAGGGACGGTCTCTACTTTGAAAGGGGTAACTCATTAGTTCAGGGTATGTCTGTGTCACTCGCTGCGTGGAAGGGTCAGTATTAAGGGAGTGTCACACTGTCGGAGGGTCGGTGCTGACGGAGCGCTGCACTGTCAGAGGGTCAGTGCTGAGGGAGTGGGGACTGTCAGAGGGTCAGTGCTGAGGCAGTGCCACACCGTCAGAGGATCAGTGCGGAGCAAGTGCCGCACTGTCGGAGGGTCAGTGCTGAGGGAGCGCTGCACTGTCGGAGGGTCAGTGCTGAGGGAGTGCTGCACTGTCGGAGGGTCAGTGCTGAGGGTGTGCCGTACTGTCAGAGGGTCAGTGCTGAGGGAGTGCCACACTGTCGGAGGGTCAGTGCTGAGGGAGTGGGCACTGTCGGAGGGTCAGTGCTGAGGGAGTGGGCACTGTCGGAGGGTCAGTGCTGAGGGAGTGCCACACTGTTGGAGGGTCAGTGCTGAGGGATTGCCGCACTGTCAGAGGGTCAGTGCTGAGGGAGTGCTGCACTGTTGGAGGGTCAGTACTGAGGGAGTGGGCACTGTTGGAGGGTCATTGCTGAGGGAGTGGGCACTGTTGGAGGGTCATTGCTGAGGGAGTGCCACACTGTCAGAGGGTCAGTACTGAGGGAGTGGGCACTGTCGGAGGGTCAGTGCTGAGGGAGCACCACACTGTCGGAGGGTCAGCGCCGAGGGAGTGCCGCACTGATGGTCTACTTGTTGAAATTGGTCGGTCTTTTCTTGGAATCTTGCTTTGCTGAAGAGTATCAAGCGCATTGTGATTCCTCCACAATGCCTGGTTGATCGCCTGAGTGACGCCAAACACTCACATCTATCCCTCTCTCCTCCTTGCTGCACCTCCCTTCCCAGCCCCTTCCACGTCCCTTCTCATCCAGCCCCTGGCACCCTTCACCCACCTTGGCTCTCTTGGCATAGGCCTCTTGCGCCAACTCTGCGTTGTCCTCTTTGCCAGACCAGGCGATGAGGGCCGAAGCCTGCAGGGCCCGGCCAAAGGAAAAGCTCAGTTTCCAGGGTTTCCGCAGGGGGCACAGGTTAATGGCATTGAGGTTAACAGAGGCCTCCTCCTCACTCTGACCTCCGGATAGGAAACAGATACCTGAGAGAGAGGGAGGTGGGAGAGGGAGGGAGAGAGGGAGGGAGGGAGAGAGGGAGAGAGGGAGAGAGGGAGGGAGAGAGGGAGAGAGGGAGAGAGGGAGAGAGGGAGAGAGGGAGAGAGGGAGGTGGGAAAGGGAGGGAGACGGAGGGAGGGAGGGAGAGAGAGGCAGAGAGGGAGAGAGAGGGGGGGGGAGAGGGAGAGAGAGGGAGGTAGGAGAGGGAGGGAGCAAGACGGAGGGAGGGAGAGAGAGAGACAGAGGGGGAGAGAGGGGGGGGAGGAGAGAGAGAGAGAGAGAGAAAGAAAGAGAAAGAGAGAAAGAGAAAGAGAGGGAGAGAAAGAGAGGGAGAGAAAGAGAGGGAGAGAAAGAGAGGGAGAGAAAGAGAGGGAGAGAAAGAGAGGGAGGGAGAGAGGAAGGGAGAGAGGAAGGGAGAGAGGGAGGAAGGGAGAGAGGAAGGGAGAGAGGAAGGGAGAGAGGAAGGGAGAGAGGGAGAGAGGGAGGAAGGGAGAGAGGGAGGAAGGGAGAGAGGGAGGAAGAAAGAGAGGGAGGAAGAAAGAGAGGGAGGAAGAAGGAGAGGGGGGAAGAAAGAGAGGGAGGAAGAAAGAGAGGGAGGAAGAGAGGGAGGGAGGGAGGAAGAGAGGGAGGGAGGAAGAGAGGGAGGGAGGAAGAGAGAGGAAGAGAGAGATGGAGGAAGGAAGAAAGAGAGAGGGAGGGAGAAAGAGAGGGAGAAAGAGAGGGAAAGGAGAGGGAAAGGAGAGGGAAAGGAGAGGGAAAGGAGAGGGAAAGGAGAGGGAAAGGAGAGGGAGGGTGAAGGGGAAGGAAGAGAGAGAGAGGAAGTGAGGGAGAGGGAGAGAGGAAGAGAGATGGAGAGGGAGAGAGGGAGAGAGGGAGTGAGAAAGAGGGAGGGGGACATAGAGACGGGGAGAGGGAGGGGGGAAGGAGACACGGGGAGAGGGAGAGAGAGAGAGAAAGAGAGAGAAAAGGAGAGACAGAGAGAGAGAGACAGAAAGAGAGAGAGGGAGAGAGAGAGAGAGAGACGTAGAGAGAGAGGGAAAGAGAGAGAGGGAGAGACAAAGAGAGATATCATTGAATTGTCAAACCACAAACCAGGTCTGATATTTATACAGTCTATGACACAGTGACAGACAGACTGACAGAGGGAGAAAGGGACGGTAAAGGTAGGGAAAGAGATGAGGCTGGGGGAAAGGGTAGAAATGAAGAGGAGGAAAAAAGGGACAAATCAAGGGACACATGGGAAGAAAGCGAGAAAAGAGAAGAGGCTGAGAGAGAAAGAGAGAGATGAGGAGAAAGAAGACGGCAAAAAAGAAAGACAGGATGAGGAGAAATGGGGGGGAAGAGAGAATGATGGTGAGGAAAGAGAAAGGGGGGAGTAGAGAGAGAGAGAGAGAGAGGGGAGGGAGAAATACAGGGAGGAGAAAGAAAGAGAGGGGAGAGGAGAAAAAGGGGGAGGAAGGAGAAAAGGCAGCTAGGAGAAAGAAAGAGGGGCCAAGGAGAGAGAAAGGAACGGGAGAGAGAGAAAGAGAGAGAGAGAAAGAGAGAGAGAGAAAGAGAACAGAATACAAGCGATGGAGAAACTGGGAATAGACAGAGATTTTGAGCCAAACAGATCAGCAAACACGAGAGGGAGTGAATGTGCCAAAGAATCAGAATATGGGAGAGAGAGAGAGAAAGAGAGTGTGACAGACAGAAAGAAAGAGCAGAATGGATAGTTCTCCTTTACCTGGCACAGCCGGGGGGACAGTGCGGCGCAAAGCAGTGACGGTTGCCATGCCAACCTCCTCTGGACTGAACTTCCTGGTACAGCAGTGTCCAGCGGTCACCATGTTGGGTTTGAGCAGGGTCCCCTCCAGGTAGACATGGTGATCATTGAGAGCCTTATAACAGGCAGCGAGGACCTGAGGACAAGGCCAGAGACAGAATGCAGCCCGGTGAGGATGGAGACATGGGGTGGGGGGGAAACACAGCCCGGTCAGTGTGGGGACACGGTGGGAACGTACCCAGTCAGTGAGGGAACTGGGGGAAATGCAGCCCAGTCAGTGCAGGGACGCAGTGGGAACGCAGACCGGTCAGTGCAGGATACAGTGGGAATGCAGCCCGGTCAGTGCAGGGACACAGTGGGAACGCAGCCCGGTCAGTGGGGATGCAGTGGGAACGCAGCCCGGTCAGTGTGGGGACGCAGTGGGAACGCAGCCCGGTCAGTGAGGGAAAATGGGGGAAATGCAGCCCAGTCAGTGCAGGGACGCAGTGGGAACACAGCCCGGTCAGTATGGGGACATGGGGAAACGCAGGCCAGTTAGTGCGGGGACACGGGGGAATCACAGCCCGGTCAGTTCAGGGAAACTGGGGTACACAGCCCGGTCAGTGCAGAGACACGGAGGGGAGATTCACAGCCCGGTCAGTTCAAGGACATGGGGTACACAGCCCGGTCAATGCATGAGACACAGAGGGGGGATTCACAGCCCGGTCAGTGCGGGGACACAGATGGGGGAAACGCAGCTTGGTCAGTGCAGGGACACAGTGATACACAGCCCGGTCAGTGCAGGAACATGGGTGGGGGGGGGAAACGCAGCCCGGTCAGTGCGGGGACACGGAGGGGGGAAACGCAGCCTGGTCAGTGCAGGGACACTGGGGTACACAGCCCGGTCAGTGCAGGGTCACGGAGGGGGGAAACGCAGCCTGGTCAGTGCAGGGTCACGGAGGGGGGAAACGCAGCCTGGTCAGTGCAGGGACACGGAGGGCAAAAACATAGCCCGGTCAGTTCAGGGACACGAGGGTACACAGCCTGGTCAGTGCAGGGACACAGAGGGGGGATACGCAGCCTGGTCAGTGCAGGGACACAGTGGTACACAGCCCGGTCAGTGCAGGAACATGGGGGGAGGGGGAAAACGCAGCCCGGTCAGTGCAGGGACACAGAGGGGGGATACGCAGCCTGGTCAGTGCAGGGACACGGGGTACATAGCCCGGTCAGTGCAGAGACACTGGGGGAGATACGCAGTCCGGTCAGTGCAGAGACACTGGGGGAGGTACACAGCCCCGTCAGCATCACCCCCACCAGTCACATATTCTAACACCCCCCTCTACCCACCCCCCCACCCCCCGAGCCTCCAACATGCCCACCCCAGTCCCATCTGGGTCAATCTCAGAATCCTTCTCGTCCCCCTCCAGCCAATCAGAAGGCTCATCCTGATGCTATCGGCTTGATCGGCGAGGCCTCACCTTCTCGGTCAGATACTGGCACCGCTGAAGGTCGTGGCTCCCGTCAGTCAGGATCTCCGGCTCCACGATGGGCACCAGGCCTTGCTGTGGGTAAGCAGAGAGCAGGTAAACTCCCGCCAGTCCGTTACAACAACAACTACTCACATTCCTATAGCTCACCTCCCACAGCAAACCACCCCATAGCATTTTGCAAAGAGGGACCCAAGATCAATCGCATCTCCGTGGACACTCGCACGTCAAACGCTATCATCCCTCACGACAAATAACATTTAGTTTTTGGATTCCTTCACAGACTCTGAATTTATATATCCCCGGTTGCCGTGGCGGGATTCAAACTTACACTGCGAGGACAGCCCAAGGGGATGTCGATGGGACAAGAGAGTGGATAAAACATTTGGGAGACTAATCCATGCCAACTGGATATCCTAAATTAATCTAGTACCCGGCCCATATCCCTCTAAACCCTTCCTATTCATATACCCATCCAGATGCCTTTTAAATGCTGTAATTGTACCAGCCTCCACCGCATCCTCAGTCCATACATGTACCACCCTCTGTGAAAAGTTGCCCCTTAGGTCCCTTTTAAATATTTCCCCTCTCACCTTAAACCTATGCCCTCTGGTTCGAGGTACAGGAGTGTCAGTATCCCTGACACTCAACCTTTTTATATCTGCCAGGGCCCCATAAGGCTATGAGACACAGGAGCAGAAATTAGGCCAGTCAGCCCATCTAGTCTGCTCCACCATTCGATCATGGCTGATAAGTTTCTCCCGATATTCTGCCCCTTTCTCTCCATAAGCCTGGATCTCCTTGATAATCAAGAAACTACATCTCTCTAGGTTAAACATACTGAACGACCTGGCCTCCACAGCCTTCTGATCTCAGGAGAAGTTTCTCCTGATCTCCGTTCGAAAAGGTCTTCCCTTCACGCTAATGCTGTGCCCTCAGGTCCTAGTCTGGGGTCCTCTCAATGGGACCAACTTCCCAACATCCACTCTGTCCAGGCCGTTCGGTATTCTGTACGTTTCAATTAGATCTCCCCCTCATCCTTCTAAACGTCATCAATACAGACCCAGAGTTGGATTGGATTAGATAACTGACAGTGTGGAAACAGGCCCTTCGGCCCAACAAGTCCACACCGACCCACCGAAGCGCAACCCACCCATACCCCTACATTTACCCATTTACCCAACACTAGCATGGCCAATTTACCTGACCCGCACATATTTGGATTGTGGGAGGAAACCGGAGCACCCGGAGGAAACCCACACAGACACGGGGAGAACGTGCAAACTCCACACAGTCAGTCGCCTGAGTCGGGAATTGAACCCGGGTCTCTGGCGCTGTGAGGCAGCAGTGTTAACCACTGTGCCACCGTGCCGCCCACTAACAAATGTTCATTATATGTGAAGCGTTCCCTTCCTGGGACCATTCTCGTGAACCTCCTCTGAACACGCTCCAGGGCCAGTACATCCTTCCTGAGATGTGGGGCCCAAAACTGTGCCAATACTCCAAATGTGGCCTGACCAGAAATTGGAGCAGATTAATCGCCCTGACCAGGCAACTCTTATTGCTATGAGGTGCAGGTCATCGACCTCATTACTAACACTAGATCATTAAGCCAGAGAACTGGTGGAGGCTGGCACAATGACAACACCTAAAAGGCATCTGGATGGGTATATGAATAAGAAGGGTTTAGATGGTTACGGCCAAGTGCTGGCAAACGGGACTGGATTAATTTCGGATTTGGATGAATTAGACCGAGTCTTGTTTCTGTGGCTGTACAACGCTGTGACCTGACTCTGTATCAGGCAGTACTATAGCCGAGGACTGTTCATGTCAATGAAGATGGCAAGGTAACGGCCTCTGTGGAGTTACTGCAGTGATGCTACTCCCATTGTCAGCTCTAAAGAATCCCACTTCCCCTTCTCTGCTCTTATCCCCCACAACCCTGAATATTTTACCCCCTCCCAGCTTTCAACCTTTACCTAACTTGATCGCTCCTGTTGCAATCGCCTCTCCTGCCTCTCTCCAGACTGTAACAAATCACCGCACCAAATAAAACCAACTACAACGCTTTTGCCCTTCATCTCTTTCACTCTCTGGTTGTCTCAGTCTGATCCCCTGCAAAAGCTGTTTGGAGTTCCTTCCGGGAGCTCTTTGCCACATTCCAGGGTGGATTTTTAGTCAGTTTGAGAGCACCGAACCGTTACGCCGTAGAACAAATCCTTTCGGCCTATCGTGCCCGCACTAGATCTCGGCTGTCAATGTGACGGAGGGTGTCTTGTGGGTTGGTTGGCAGTACCCAATCTAAAACTCTCGAGGGTGCAGGAGAGAAGTGACAGCCCTAGATTTGTTAGACCTCAGCTAGAGGCCTTTGAAAGACAAAGAGAGAGAGAGAGAGAGAGAGAGAGAGAAAGAGATAGATGACTGGATGACTGGTGGTGGTTTAACCAGAGGCAAGATCATCATGGTAACCTCACTGAACCTAAGCCATTGGCATTACCCTGCACCACACACCAGCCATCAACGCTAAGCAGAAGAGCTTATGTTCAACACATCAACTCTCCTGCTCCTCGGATGCTGCCTGACCGGCTGTGCTTTTCCAGCAGTGCACTTTTTGACTCTGATCCCCAGCATCTGCGAACCTCACTTTCGCCACAAGGGTAAAGATGCTTCTTTGAACAATCGGTGAACTGAATACAGCACAGAACCAGGCCCTTCGGCCCAACTCATCCCTGCCGACCGGGTTTCCCAATCTGGAGTACAGAGGAACCTCAATTATCCGAATGACATGGGCGGAGGAAATTTGTTCGGATAATTGATAACAGTTTAGCCAAGCGTCGGAACCTTGCGTTTTTGTCTGGATAATCCAAAACTCAGATAATCAAACGTTGGGTAACCGAGATTGCTCTGTCATCCCTTTGCCAGCACTTGGCCCGTCTCTGTCTGGACCCTTCCTATCCAAATGACTTTTCAATGTTGTAACTGGACCAGCTTCCAACACTTCCTTGTTCCATACAGGCACCAGCCTCTGCGTGAAAAAGTTGCCCCTTACGTCCCTTTCAAACCTTTCCCCTGTCACCCTAAACCTGTACCCTCCAGTTCTTGACTCCCCCACCCCAGGGAAAAAAGGAACCTATACTATTCACCCTAGCCATGCCTATCATGATTTTATAAACCTCTGCAAGGTCACCCCTCAGCCTCCGACGGTCCAGGGAAAACAGCCTCAACCATCCAGCCTCTCCTTATGAGTTAAACCCTTGAGTCACATTAACATCCTTGTTTGTACCCTTTCCAGTCTAATAATATCCTTCCTACAGCAGGGAGACCAGAATTGCACACAGTATTCCAAATGTGACCTAACCAACGAAGCCACAACATGACCATCCCAATTCCTATACTCAATGCTCTGACCAATCAAGGCAGGCATCCCAAACACCTCCTTTCACTACCCTGTCTACCTGTGACTCCACATTCAAGAAACCATGCACTGCAGCCAGTTGTCTCCATTCAACAGCATGGTAGCTAGGTGGTTAGCACTGCTGCCTCAGAATGCCAGGGACCTAGGTTCGATTCCAGCCTCAGGCGACTGTTTTTGTGGAGTTTGCACATTCTCTTTGCGTCTGTGTGGGTTTCCTCCAGGTGCTCTGGTTTCCTCCCACAATCCAAAGATGTGCAAGTTAGGATGGATTGGCCATGCTAAATTGTCCCATAGTGCCCAGTGATGTGCAGGTTAGGGTGGATTGGCCATGCTAAATTGTCCCATAGTGCCCAGGGATGTGCAGGTTAGGGTGGATTGGCCATGCTAAATTGTCCCATAGTGCCCAGGGATGGGCAGGTTAGGGTGGATTGGCCGTGCTAAATTGTCCCATAGTGTCCAGGGATGTGTAGGTTAGGGTGGATTGGCCATGCTAAATTGTCCCATAGTGCCCAGGGATGGGCAGGTTAGGGTGGATTGGCCATGCTAAATTGTCCCATAGTGCCCAGGGATGTGTAGGTTAGGGTGGATTGGCCATGCTAAATTGTCCCATAGTGCCCAGGGATGGGCAGGTTAGGGTGGATTGGCCGTGCTAAATTGTCCCATAGTGCCCAGGGATGTGCAGGTTAATTGCATTAGTCAGGGATAAATGTAAAGTAATAGGATAGGCGAGGAGGGTCTGGGTGGGTTACTCTTTGGAGGGTCAGTGTGGATTTGATGGGCTGAAGGGCCTGTTTCCACACTGCAGGGATTCTTAAAAAAAAACCCTCCCATTAACTTTGGAAGTCCTATCCAGGGGTTTGCCTTCCCAAAATGCATTGCTTAAAATTAAATGCCATTTGCCAGTCCTCGGCCCATTGGCCCAGTTGAATCGTCCGCACTACAGCATTCCCAAGGGAGATGGAGATTTGGGGAATGTACACTGGGTTCACCCCATTACCTGCCAACACCCCACCCCTGCCTTGCACGCTCCCACAGAAACTAGGCAGAGTCCTGCCCCTCTTGCCTGGTACCTGCTGGCAGATGCTGGCGTAACGCGCCAGAACCCAGGCATTCTCCTCAATGGCCAGCGTCGACGGCGCCTTGTCGGTGATCCGCAGCACGCTCCGCCACTTGGCGAACACCGCGCCATCTTTCTTGTACTGGGCACAGCGCTCAGCGAGTCCGTCCAACCCTGCCCGTGGGGGTGGGGGGGGAAGGGAGAGGGTAGAGAGAGAGTCATCAATCAGAGTGACGATGCCACAGGAGGGCGTGGGGCAAAGGGGGACAGTTGGAAAGGTGAGGCTCGAGTGTGTGGGGTTGAGGGGGGGATGGTATGTGGGGGAGGAGCATAAGGGATTCAGGGAGTTCAGGGAAGAGTGTGTGGAGTTGAGGGGGTTGGGGGAGAGTGTAGGTTTCAGGGAGTTCGTGGGGAGTATGGGGGGTTGAGGGGGTTCGTGGGGGGAGTGTGGGATTGAGGGGGTTCAGGGGGGTAGTGTGTGGGAATGAGGGAGTTCGGGGGAGGGAGGGTGTGGAGTTGAGGGGGTTCGGGGGAGTGTGTGGCATTGAGGGGGTTCGGGGTGTGTGTGTGGGAATGAGGGGGTTCGGGGGGAGTGTGTGTGGAGATGAGGGGATTCGGGGGGAGTGTGTGGGGTTGAGAGGGTTCGGGGGGAGCGTGTGGGGTTGAGGTAATGGGGGGGAGTGTGTGGGGTTGAGGGGGTTCAGTAGGCTGTGTGGAGTTGAGGGGGTTTGGGGGTGTGTCTGGGGTTGAGGAGGTTTGGAGGGAGTGTGTGGGAATGAGGGGGTTTGGGCGGGGGGAGTGCGTGGGAATGAGAGGGTTCAGGAGGGTGTCTAGGGTTGAGGGGGTTCGGGGATGTGTGTAGGGTTGAGGGAGTTCAGGGTGAGTGTGGAGTTGAGGGGGTTCGGGTGTGTGTGTGGGATTGAAGGGGTTCAGGGATTAGTGTAGGGTGGAGGGGGTTCGTGGAGGGTGTGTGAGGCTGAAGGGGTTGAGGGGAGTGTGTGAGGCTGAAGGGGTTGAGGGGTCAGTGTGGGGTCGGTTCGGTCCAGGGAGCAGAATGAGGTTGATGGGGTTCGGGGTCAGTGTGGAGTCAATAGGGTTAGGGGTCAGTGTGGGGTCAATAGTGATCAGAGGGCAGTGTGGGGTCAATGGGGCTCAGGATCAATGTGGGGTCGATGGGGTTCAGGATCAGTGTGGGATCGATGGGGTTCAAGGTCAGTGTAGGGTCGATGGGGTTCAGGGGCAGTGTGGGCTTCAATGGGGTTCAGGGGCAGTGTGGGTTTCGATGGGGTTCGGGGTCAGTGAGGGGTCGATGGGTTTCAGGGTCAGTGTGGGGTCAATAGTGATCGGAGGGCAGTGTGGGGTCGATGGGGTTCAAGGTCAGTGTGGGGTCAATTGTGATCAGAAGGTAGTGTGGGGTCAATGGGGTTCAGGATCAGTGTGAAGTCGATGGGTTTTGGGGTCAGTGTGGGGCCGATGGATTACGGGGTCAGTGTGGGGTCAATAGTGATCAGAGAGCAGTGTGGGGTCGATGGGGTTCAGGGTGAGTGTGGGGTCAATAGTAATCAGCGGGTAGTGTGGGGTCGATGGGGTTCAGAATCAGTGTGGGGTCGAAGGCGTTCGGGGTCAGTGTGAAGTCGATGGGGTTCGGGGTCAGTGCGGGGTCGATGAGGTTCGGGATCAGTGCGGGGTCGATGGGGTTCAGGGGCCGTGTGGGGTCGATGGGGTTCAGGGGCTGTGTGGGGTCGATGGGGTTCGGGGGCCGTGTGGGGTCGATGGGGTTCGGGGTCAGTGAGGGGTTGATGGGGTTCAGGGGCAGCGTGGGATCGATGGGGTTCGGGGTCAGTGTGGGATATGGGGTTCAGGGTCAGTGTGGGGTCAATGGGGTTCAGGGGCAGCATGGGGTCGATGGGGTTCGGGGTCAGTGTGAGGTCGATGGGGTTCAGGGGCAGTGTGGGGTCGATGGGGTTCAGGGGCAGTGTGGGGTCGATGGGGTTCGTGGTCAGTGTGGAGTTGATGGGGTTCAGGGGCAGTGTGGGGTTGATGGGGTTCGGGGTCAGTGTAGGGCCGATGGGGTTTGGGGTCAGTCTGGAGTCGATGGGGTTCAGCTGCTGTGTGGGGTCAATGGGGTTCAGGGGCAATGGGGGGTTTATGGGGTTCGGGGTCAATGTGAGGTTGATCCGTTTCGGGGTCAGTGTGGGGTCAATAGTGATCTGAGGGCAGTGTGGGGTCGATGGCGTTCGGGGTCAGTGTAGGGTCAATAATGATCTGAGGGCAGTGTGGGGTTGATGGGGTTCGGGGTCAGTGTGAGGTCGATGGGGTTTAGGGGCAGTGCGGGGTTGATGGGGTTCAGGGGCAGTGTGGGGTCGATGGGGTTCAGGGGCAGTGTGGGGTTGATGGGGTTCGGGGTCAGTGTGAGATCAATGGGGTTCGGGGTCAGTGTGAGGTCGATGGGGTTCGGGGGCAGTGCGGGGTTGATGGGGTTCGGGTCAGTGTGAGGTCGATGGGGTTCAGGGGCAGTGTGTGGTCGATGGGGTTCAGGGGCAGTGCGGGGTCGATGGGGTTCAGGGGCAGTGTGTGGTCGATGGGGTTCAGGGGCAGTGCGGGGTTGATGGGGTTCAGGGGCAGTGTGAGGTCGATGGGGTTCAGGGGCAGTGTGTGGTCGATGGGGTTCAGGGGCAGTGCGGGGTTGATGGGGTTCGGGGTCAGTTTGGGGTCGATGGGGTTTGGAGTGTATCTCTCAGTGACAGTACCAGATCAGGTTGAGGTTGGGGATGTCTGTGAGTTGCCTCCCCACCCCCCAACCCCCCCGCAGTTCTGCACTCACCTTGAGTTACTGTCTCTCCGTCTGTGCCAGCCAATGGCACCACTCCCTTATCAACCTGCAAACAGATGGAGAGCACGTTCAGGTCAGACAGAGCACGGCGAGGGGTCACTGGCATCCATCAGGAGGCCCATTTCACAGCCCATGGCCTCTGAGCTGGAGAGATAGCTGACCAGGGCTAGGATCACGGGGGTGGGAAATGCCCAGGGGCGTGTCTCTGTCTGCTCTCCCTCCCCAGGAGCGTTACCACTCACCGACATGGACTGACACACCCACTTGGTCACACTCTCTCTCTGATACTTATACAGAGGCACATCTTAACACCAATACGCCTCTCTCACACTCACACGCACCCTGTCTTGCACACACCCTCTCTCTCACAGTCACATACACCCTCACTTTCACACACAGACACACACACACACAGACACACACACACACACACACACACAACACCACACAGACACACACACACACACACACACCCTCACTCTCTCACACACACACACAAACACACACACCCCTCT